>NC_139940.1:34790592-34795592 GCF_963454915.1 Gymnoscopelus microlampas | reverse complement strand
TAGCATCAATGATAATGAATAATGAAAGCAATTTTGTTCTGAACGTCACACAGTAAAATAGTGTTAATTTAACTTAGAAGAGAGTATAAATAGAACCAAGTGGACCCTTTTGGTTCGCATGCACACTGGGGGTTTTACTGTACAGACTAGTAGAATTGAGTCTGGGTGAAACACACATGGACTGTCCCCACTAAAGACTGCAACTTTGGTCATTAGCAAGAACTAGCTTTGGTTCTAATTATATAAAAACACCAGCCCTTGAATCACACTGTTTTATGGGCCCCGGGTACTTTTTATATGACTGGTTTTTAAACATGAAATGAATTACTTGTGTGAGAATAATCAACACCAGTTAATTTTTAGTGCCTCCGGCCTCTGGTCTCCAAGAAATTCCTTCTCTTTTGTTGGATATCACAACAATGTGTGACCAACATGAAACAGAATCAGAGCCACGATTGCTTAGTTTGGTAAACATGGTGGTCCTTTTTATTTGTTGTTTTGCTTTATGTAATTATGTTTTATGATTTTGTGAGCGATGTCATTCATTGATTCATTTATGCATTCATAAACTATATATATATATATATATATATATATATATATATATATATATATATATATATATATATATATATATATACACACACACACACACACACACACACACACACACACACACACTTTTCTGTACCTTATGGAGTGGTAAGGTGCAGTAGTAGTACAATGGGTAAGTGAGAAACTCTTTGGTCCAACCATATGTGAGGGTCCCCAAAACAAATAATTTTCGATTGTGAATTGGGCTCGGTTAAACAGCACGTTAACAGCCGTGTAGAGCGTTACATTAGCCGCTGCTAACTGCCCAAGAACACATGTGGCGAACACCTAGTGCTGCTCATACAGGTCAAGGGTCTAGTTTTTACTGGACGGAAAAATGACTGAATTCATTTGCTTTGCAAAAAGACAAATTCTTATTGTGGTTCGCCGAGGTTGTCCTGCCTGGGTTCGAAACAAAGGGGTAAATTGTGCTTTCACACGTGTTTTAATTCAAGAAGTTTTCCAATAGAAACCCTTAGATTGGGAGGAAATTATTCACTAGAAAAAATAAATCTTCAGACCATCTGCCTTCTTTCAACTTTCTATGGCAAGGGTTCTTGAAACTTCTCTTAGGCTGTTGGTGACCTGTGAGCTTGTAGATCTTCTGTTTTTTACACACAGCACCGCCGTGCGACAGAGTATAAATTAAGCACAAAGTGTTTAGAATATATAGGCAGTGTTAAAGTTGCATTGTTAAGTGTCTCACTTTCTCTCTCTCTCTCTCTCTCTCTCTCTCTCTCTCTCTCTCTCTCTCTCTCTCTCTCTCTCTCTCTCTCTCTGACTCTCACACATCTACATACCCACACACACACACACACACAACCTGTCTTTGAGGTAGATGCCTACCCAGAGACCCTGCAGGGCTGGGTGATTACTGCAGGACAAAAGTCTAGGGCAGACAGGCCACCTGTTATGAAGAAAAGAAAAGAAAAGAAAAGAGGAAAAAAAAGAATGCTTTCATCAGGGTGAGAAAGAAAGAATCCCCATGTAGATTAATAAAATAACCCCACGGTTTCTTCTATACATGCCCTGATCCCTGCCCCCTCCAAATCTCCCTACCACACACACACACACACACACACACACACACACACACACACACACACACACACACACACACACACACACACACACACACACACACACACACACACACACACACACACACACACACATGAATACCTGGGGGCTGCTTCACCCTTTGCCTGGCAACAACTGATGAGAAGAAAGCAGTTCGAGCTGCGATGATTAAAATTTCCGGGGGTCACGGGGTCTGACCCCATCATCGGTTCCAATACGCTGCCATTATGTCTCTGCAGCTTCATGAGAAACCCAACGGTGGGGTAGGAAGAGAGAGAAGAGAATGTATAAACTTTCTCACTCTTGTCAAGAGGTGGCTGGCTTTGCTCACCAATATTTTCCGCTCAGATTTCTTGGATGAAAGGAAAACCCCTCACAGTAAGTTCAGGATTTCTTTACCCCCACAACCAGTCATGTGAGTCACTGTGATAGTTCAACAGGCAGTCACGTTTTTTAGAAGACAGGCTAAAAAGAAACGGAAATACATAAATTGAGGTCTCGTTGCAGGCCAGACATAGAATCCGGTGCCCTTTTGATCGGTCTAGTGCTGAGTTTATTTAAAGTGTTGTCATCCAGCGAGCAGAGCGGAGAAGTTGTCTCGCGAGGAATGCGTAGTTAATGCCACGATCATGGTCAAATCAGTCAGGACTGCCGCAGGGATTCATCCTAGGGCTGTCTCCAAAGTGAAGCACAACAAACATACGCACTTAAATACATTCACATGCGCACACAGACATGCACGCTTGCACTCATTCACATGTGGCCGAAGTACACATGTGCGTGCATTAACACACACTGTAGTGCATACTCTCTGTGAACACGCATGTGCCAACACACACCTCTAGGCCCACAAAAAACATGCAGGAACAAGTCCCACCATCATCTATGAAAATGATGTCTGGGTAGTTCAGCCGGTAGAGCACTCATCTTTGGACCACAAGGTCATGGGTTTGATCCCAGGCACCGCCAACTCAGTGAATGAGTATAGCACGGCTTCGGATCGGCAAGTTGATGGTAGGTGTTGCGCTCCACCTCAGCAATCCATCTCCCAGGGGTCAAGTGCATTGAAACGGGCATAGATTCCTGCATTCTGTTTGATACCGACAATAAGCCTCTCCGACCAACTTACTTGCTTATCTATGAAAAGACTGTGATGTAGCCTGAGATTAGCTGCAGGAGCAGCAGGTGCAGGGCTCAATTCAGGGAGTCCCCTTAATCCTGAAAGTGTGACCTACACGCACAAAACAGTGCACATACAGTAAATATGAAGTGGTCCCCATTTGTAACTGAGATTAGATTGATTAGGTTGATTTAAAGTTGTTGGTTGCCCCCCCCCCCCCCCCCCTCACCCCCTCACATCAGGATGATGTGGTGACTTACACAATCCCCTTTGATCCCAATGGAAATTGTCCCCTGCCATCTTGTATGCACACACACACGCACTATCCCTATCTTTTGACCTTCTCTATACAAGCATCTGACCTGTGTTCTCTCTGTATGTGCAGCTGACAGCTCTTACTCATCTCATCTTATCTGTCCTCGGCTACCTTCTGAATCCCTCTGAGAATGAACTGATCCCCCAATAGCTCCAACACACACACACACACACACACACACACACACACACACACACACACTTTCTGTTTTCGCAGAATTGTACAAAGCAATAATCATTAGATTAGAACCTTAGATTGTGTGTGTGTGTGTGTGTGTGTGTGTGTGTGTGTGTGTGTGTGTGTGTGTGTGTGTGTGTGTGTGTGTGTGTGTGTGTGTGTGTGTGTGTGTGTGTGTGTGTGTGTCTGTGTGTGTGTGTGTGTGTGTGTGTGTGTGTGTGTGTGTGTGTGTGTGTGTGTGTGTGTGTGTGTGTGTCTGTGTGTGTGTTTATTTGTTTCCATGCGGGACACCGTGGTTCAAACACAGGTAGGGGCATTGGGGGCTCGTCCAAGATCAGGTTTCCTGGTGGGAGGAGAGGCTTGGGGGGATCCTAACATCTCACTTTGGCAAAGGGGGGTATTCCCCTTTGGGTTTGCTTCTCACGTTGGAGTCTACAGGTATATTCACAGCCTGTTACACTTTTTTCTACTTGCTACTTGCTTGAATGTAACAGATCAGAGTATTTCTGGGACCGCCACCAGGACACAAGCAGCTTCAACGGGTGCACCAAAGAAAAACTGCTCATAAAGCATGATTTATACACGGCCGTGCCGTGCTGTGTCCACCACAAAATAGCAGATCTACAAGCTTATAGATCTGCTACTTATAGAAAATATAAAACCTTAAACATAAAACCTTTCGCCCTAGATAGTCAAAATTGGTCATACCTTTATTATTCATACTAGGGAACAGTTCAAGTTGGGAATGATGCAAGTTGGGAATGCATGCCCCACAAGGTTATGCAATACCCTTTCTTGTGTTGTGAGTGCCATACCCATTACCATAGTACGTAGAGGCTAGACTATGATGTCATTTCTATGATGTCATAGTGACGACATCAGGGATCTCCATATATGGGAAACAAAAGGGACACAGACAGACCTGCACGACGCCTCGCTCCCATCACTCGCGTCTCCCATGTCTAGTCGGTGTTGTGCATTTATGCACTGTCCAACATAACATTTCACACAGCAACAACAGTGTGGTTTAGGTAGATTGCTCAACTCTTTTTTTTTCAAATTGAACCCCTAACTGCCCCCGATGAGCAGGTTGGTGCCTTGCATCGTTATCCCCGCCAGGCCGAAAGGCCGAAGGCGAGGGATTATGTTTTCACTCCTGTCAGTTTCAGTTTCAGTTTATTTTTATTTATAGTGCAACATCACCCCACGACCCTCTGTGCACTTCACAACAGGTCATACAACAAAAACTGTGAGTCCGTCCATCCATTTGTCTGTCTGTCTGTCCGTCCGCTCACAGCTAATCTTGGGCACCACTGGACCGATCAGTGTGAAACTTTGCACGCAGATTCCCGGGAGGCCAAAGAAGAACCAGCCTGTTGTAGCGCCACCATTAGGCCAATGTTTGTAAAAAAAAGAAATGCTACCATTCCTACAAATATTTTCCAAACCTCACGCAAATCGGAAGACATTATATCTGTAGTCATGTGATCAAGACAATCAAAGTTTATTTTGTTATGAACGTGTGTCTGAATGGGCAAAATAATGCACCATTTACCATTGAAATTATTGACTAATTCTTTGATAAATTTTATTATTAGTTATTGACTTATTCTATTCTTGTATTATTCTAATTGGCAACCTAAAGACATAAAAGCAATGGTGTTTTTTCACCGTCTGACAGTCAGTGATCACGTCAGCCTCGGAAAACAGCTA
>NC_139940.1:34690592-34788092 GCF_963454915.1 Gymnoscopelus microlampas | reverse complement strand
TCTTGTGTGTTCCAGACAGTAACATGTTTTTCATGATTTGAACCAAATTCTACTCTTAGCAAATGGGCTGCATACCATCTTTTTTTGTTAAAAAGGGTGACACTATATTTGCACCCCCTCATGTCAAAGCTGGATTAGATTGGGGCTAAATTGGAGCTAAACTTTGTTTTAAAAAAAGAAAGAAAAGAAAACATCATGTAGTGTGCATCCATCTTTGGTTGGAAAGGCTAGTGCACCTGCCCCGCTTCATTTACAGGTGTCGACTGATTCTCTCACTGGACGGTCACAGGGACTGACCAAGCGACCTTAACCTCCCCCATCCCATCACAGCACCCCACACACACACACACACACACACACACACACACACACACACACACACACACACACACACACACACACACACACACACTCACACACTCACACACACACACACACACACACACACACACACACACACACACACACACACACACACACACACACACACACACACACACACATCTAGACATACATTAAGATACAGCATACACACAAACACACACGCGCGAGAGCGGGCGCGCGCGCACACACACACACACACACACACACACCATGTGCACACTCAAACACACATACTCCCCCATGAGAGTAAGGAAGGGACGGTTGGGTTAGTATGAGCTGGGGCACAAAGACAAGCATTATACCTCCACATCCCTCACACCAATCTCTTTGGACTGATTTTTTTTTTGTTCCCTTGGGGGGCTGTATTATGACCAGGGACTTCATAATATTTATTTTTGGAACAATTATTTATTGATTTTAGTGCATATAAACATACAGCAGTACATAGGGGATAAACAAACCAAACAAACAACTAAACAGACCTAACAAAACAACATAAAAGGGAAAGAGAGAATGAAAGGAAAAGGAAAAAAGGGGGGTGCGGTGGGACAGAAAGACAGAAATAGAATAAAGTGTGTGCATCATAGCTCACAACTAACCAGAAAACAGAATTAGAGGTCATCCCACCAAACAGTCAGTCACGTCATAATATTGATCGATATTACATTTTGTTTGTAAGTATGTGTACTCAAGCCCAAAGGTGGGAAACTATCACTTTGTCTATTGAGAACATTATTACACTATTTATTAAATAGTGGACTATTTTGACCACTGGGTTTAATGAACACTGATCCAACATGTCACACGCTGGCATATGGGGTTGAGATGACATCACTTTGTATTTGGATAGGCTATTTCAGGTGCCTTCAGTGCTCAACAAGGTCACAGGGTTTACAACGACACAGCAGGCATCTCTCTTTCATGTCTCCCAAATGTTCTAGTTCTGAGTCACCAGAAGGGGCAAACACAGAGGTTTCCCCAAAAAGAATGAAAGAACCCACACAATGTTTGCATTGCTTTCCACAACCTAGTGATTGATGGAACCCCAGAACCCACAGTGGGGTGAAGCACGGATCTTCTGCATACAGTGCCAAACATCAACACACACACACACACACACACACATGCACTGGTCTACAAAATGAGCCCCCATGCACCCACCCACCCACCCACCCCCCACTCTCACTGCTCTGTTTCTCTGCTCTAATCTCCTCTCCGCTTTTCTCTCCTCTTCTCCCCTGTTCTCCTTTGCTTTCTATTTGTCTTTTGTCCAGCTCCCAGCATCTTCTCCGCTCCTGTCCCGTTTTCTGTCCTTCTCTCCCCTTTCTGTTTTTTTTTCTTCCTCACCAGCAATATTACTGAAAAGCTTAGATTGTGTCACTCCTCAGGCTTTTATGGCACTAACCCCCTCTAGAGGTGATATGATGTAATGATTCTCCTCTTACTGTCACACAAAACTTAGTGAGGTTTTCTCTCTCTAGCCTAGGCTACTTCTGAGGCTGTCACTTCTCCTCAAAAATAAAATGAATAACTTTGGACTTTGTGTAACTGCAACCAAATATTTTCTTCAACCCTCATTTATATATATCAATTCACTGCTGCACATAATTCAAAGTGCGTTATGACCCCATGGTGCATTGTGGCTATTCAATCTCTTTCCTTTTTGGGGTCCTCTGGCTTGCGCTGAGTAGGATCCTTTGTTTCTGCATTGCATTCATCTGTGAATAAACTTGGGATGCATAATTGGCACCACCTTTCAGACTAATATTGTAAATAATATTTTCAGTCATTCAGTCTTGAATAAGCATTGAAACTGACTGTGTAAAGAAGGCCGATTCATACTTCACCATATGACAGTGTTGTGTGGCGAAATTAGCAGACAAGCTCACAACTTGATGCGGACGCCTTGTGAACTTGTAGCTATTTTCGGCGGAGCATAAATTACCCCCCCCCCCCCCCTCTCTCTCTCTCTCTGTGTCCCTCTCTCTCTCTGTCTCACTCTCCCTCTTCCCTCAAGCTCTCCTCTCTTTATGGCCTCCTCCACTCCAGGGTTATGACCGGCCTACCAGAGCTGAGAGTAGCCTATCCACCGTGTAGGCTACCAGAGCTGAGAGCACCCACCGTGTGGCTACCAGAGCTGAGAGCACCCACTGTGTAGGCTACCAGAGCTGAGAGCAACCACTGTGTAGGCTACCAGGGCTGAGAACACCCACCGTGTAGGCTACCAGGGCTGAGAACACCCACGGTGTAGGCTACCAGAGCTGAGAGCACCCACTGTGTAGGCTACCAGAGCTGAGAGCAACCACTGTGTAGGCTACCAGAGCTGAGAGCAACCACTGTGTAGGCTACCAGAGCTGAGAGCAACCACTGTGTAGGCTACCAGAGCTGAGAGCACCCACCGTGTAGGCTACCAGGCCGGACTGGTGGGGGTATAACCGAAATCATTAGCCCCAACCCCTATGCCAGAGAAAGAAAAAAAAAACGAAATAAATATTGTTAATTGTACCATATCTAAATCAAGCCCTCCAGATCCGTGCAGATAACTAAAGAGGATAATATTACATCACCCAAAATTCTATGGTGCATAAAAACAACTCTAGAACACTGTCAAATTTACAAAGGGTAGGCCTACTTAAACTCTCTCTGTCTGACTCTGACTCTGTCTGTCTGACTCTGACGGTGTGTGTGTGTGTGTGTGTGTGTGTGTGTGTGTGTGTGTGTGTGTGTGTGTGTGTGTGTGTGTGTGTGTGTGTGTGGGTGCGCACGCGCGCGTGCGTGCGCGTGTGTGTGTGTGTGTGTGTGTGTGTGTGTGTGTGTGTGTGTGTGTGTGTGTGTGTGAGAGTGAAACTCTCTCTCTCTCTCTCTCTCTCTCTCTCTCTCTCTCTCTCTCTCTTTCTCTCACTCTGTGTGTGTGTGTGTGTGTGTGTGTGTGTGTGTGTGTGTGTGTGTGTGTGTGTGTGTGTGTGTGTGTGTGTGTGTGTGTGTGTGTGTGTGTGTGTGTGTGTGTGTGTGTGTGTGTGTGTGTGTGTGTGTGTCTCTCTCTCTCTCTCGCTCTCTCTGACGTGGGGGTTTGCCCTCTAAATAAACTTTGCAGCGCTAGGAGGGGGGGAGAGAGAGAGAGAGAGAGAGAGAGAGAGAGAGAGAGAGAGAGAGAGAGAGAGAGAGAGAAACGGCAGAGGGCTGAAGTCATCAGCGGGCCATACAGACGGACTGACTGAATAGGTCCTGCACGCAAAGCAGAAAAGCGCTGAAACTGCGGAGATTAGGCTGTACTTTGGTTCAATTGCCTGCTGCCGACAGAGAGAGAGGTGTGTGTGTGCGTGCGCTGCTGCTGCGACAATCAAAAAGAACAACGAAACATTCACACCTCATCGAAACCCGACTTTATTGGCACTTTATTTCATAGTAATAGAGGTGGGCGTGTGACGGCGTGCACTTTTGGTACCAACTTTGATGCTGAGATGACGCGAGGACCTTCTTCTCCGCGCCTGGCATGACAGGCTACTAGAAACCAACCGGGACGCACAGAACAGGCGCATCTCCAAAGAGCTTCTTATAGAGAATTTACAGCTTGGAATACTGGAAGGAGAAATCAGATCTCTATCATTTCTGAATATCTCAAACTTTTGTATTTCTTTTTTTTCCTTTAATTTAGAGTAGCCAATATTTTTAACCCCCTTTTTCTCCCCAATGTAGTCGTTATGCCAATTATTTCCTTTAACTTTTTTTCATGTGTTAATATGGTTCTGCTTTCCTCCTGCGCACAGCGGATAATAATATAGTATTTTTTTTTCTTCTTCTTTTTGTTGTTGTTGAGTAATGCTCTCAAACACGGCACGGATCATATAACTGCTACCTGATTGATTTCAGTCTGGCTTTCCTGGCTCCATATGAGGATCCTATCCAGGATGTTACTGTCCAAGCGGCCCAGGCATCATTGGGCCATCACCGCACATTTTTATCAACACATTATATCTCATGCGTTCGCAACGGGCTGGGGGTCCTGCTCTGTCTAGGAATTCTTCTATAGGCCTGCTACAGACCCCACACCCACTGCCAGCGTGTTGTAGCGGGACACAGCGGAGTCATCATCATCATCATCCAATCAGTGATTATAGGTGGACATTGACATTGGCTTGTACGAGTCTCATCATCTGTGGGCTAACTATGCAATTACAACTGATCTCCTTTGTTTTGATCACCTGGCACTGCATGGAATACACTGGTTGTCAGCAGCACAGCAGCGCCAGGCACCGGCCTCACAAACGTGAGTAAAAAAAAAGTTCAAATACTTTAAGTTAAAGGGCGCACTGCATGCGCGTAACGAGAGGCTGCCTGATGGTGCGTCCTGACTCTCTTCTCACCCTGCTCTATGCCAATGGTTCTCAAACGTTTACATTTCAAGGTCTGCCCTTAAACTCTGACAGGGTACAAATGGAACCAAATGGACCCGTCCATTTGGTCCCATTTGCACACTGTCAGAGACGCGTTACAGACTTGTAAGGGTCAATTTAGAACCCCCTAAAAGGAACCCAGGCAGAGAGAGTCCATGGATGGAATCAACTTTGAGAACCACTGCTCTGTGCACCCGTCACCACATTCAGCGCAAGTTCAAGCTACAGTTTACTTTAAAAAGAATGTAGGTTATATAGGCTATATATTAGCCTATATATTATTATTTTTAGTCGGGACAGTCGGGATAACAATAATTAACATGCTAGGGACACTTTTTTCCGCAACTTTTTATAAATCAAGAAACACATCTGTGAAGTGATACACGCTTCACTGCAGTGTAATCACATTGATGTTTTCAATTTTCATACTAAGACGATTTCTAGGCTATAGCCTATAGGCTAGCCTACTGGTTGGCCCTTTTCTGACAAGATCCATAACAATTCAATTTATTGCGTAAAACAACTCATTCCATTCATTAGCCTACCTTGCAAAAAGCTTCCAATCCCCGTATCCAATCTTATTCTATTACCATTTAATATCCAGTCCTGGAGATTTTCTCTTTCGATGCATTGTGCTCCATCAATCCATCCAGGACGCTGCAGTCGCTCGGTAGCTGAGCGTTGCATTCAGTCCCCTGGTTCCCGTCGCTCTCTAGCGGTCAGAACAGTAGCCCGCACTATGTGGGGTCAGTGCCTAAACCAGTGGTTCACAAACGTTTTAGCTCAAGACCCAAAAGAGAAATTAGACGTTTGCCCGGTTCCCCAAACTAGTGAAAATAGCAGATCTACAAAATAATTTCATGAATAATCATTTTTAAAAATCCATAAATTAGAAAATACATTTTAAGAAGTAGGCCTAGTGATAATAGCCGATCTACAAGCTCACAACACCGTGTTATGAGCTTGTAGATCGGCTATTATCACTACTTCTTAAACATTTAGTTTTATAATTTATGGATTTTTAAAAATGATTATTCATGAAATTATTTTGAAAAATCATTGCATTTTTTTTTTATGATTCATGAAAAATGTTGAATTTCTTTGGATTAAAAAAAAATGTTTTTTGACATTTACTCGTGACCCATAAAAATGTGTCCATGACCCACAAATGGGTCCCGACCCAACGTTTGGGAAACAGTGTAGCCTATTCAAGGTCCCACTCATGTGTTGAGTATAATTAGTTATTTCCCCTCTTTCTTCCACCTAATGTATTTGTTAATGTCTGTTCGCGATTCGAGTCCTTCCAATGTGTTACTGTTGCCAGGCCACATTTCTCCCCTGACAGCAGCAAGCCAGATAGACTCATTAAATATCATATAGTCAGACTCTGTAGCCTACACCAGTGGTTCCCAAACTTTTACATTTCATGGTCTCTCCTTAACTATGACAGTATACAAATGGAATGGTTCCAATTCAGAGTTACAGACTTGTAAGGGTCCATTTGGAACCCCCTCAAGGAACCCTGAGAGTCACTGGCCCCCACTTTAAGAACCATTGGCCAACGCTATAGCCTTGGATCAAGACGGTCATCGAACAGTCTTGTATCAAGAGGCTATGCAGGCTATTGGTCTGAGCAAAATCCAGATATCTGCCTGGCAGAAACAATAGGAAGCCTACTTTCAGGCTATACGTTCCACAAGTTGTACACTTTATGTGGTTGTAAACTGAGGAGAAAGGATCACTTTGTGGGATTTTTTTACCATGCAGGTTGCTATTTATCTATTTAGATATTGCGCTGTGCTCTAAAATGTTGTGCTAGGCTTACTTAAGATGGAAATCATAACTCACTTTAATTACCACTCCAAATCCGAGATAACGCTAAATGTAGGTCCATCAGAAGAACAAAGGAGACACCACATATTGAGAAACGGTCCTCTAAATCTCTTGGTATTTCATATCCCATACATCACCCCTACAGTCCAACATTATGTCTCATCTCTTGAGCTATGACCAGCGTTTTTCCATGACACTCTGAAATGAGTATCAATAAAGTATATTTTTGTATTCTTCCTACGCACACTTTATCACTGAGGGTGTCCAGATGTGCATTCTGACCAAGTCTGCTAGAGGAGAGCATGCAGAGATAACTGGAATATTCCATGTATCACCTGCCAGCGTGGCTTAAAACTGTTCATGATGTGCAATAATAGAGTTTAAAGTGATGTTTTTATCTCTGCCACCTGTGGTTGAAGTCTCATTCTGCATTTCTTTCTCTTCAAAAGTTTACGCGTCGCTCTGTTATTTGAAACCTCGCCGACCAAGAAAAGTCCCCGCCGTTATTTTAAACAGGTGTACAACACCAATTAACACAGCAGTGGTTAGTGTGTAGAAGGTGAGATCACATGTTGTTTTTATGTATTGTTTATGTATTGCTGGCATCTACAGAGTTATGCTCGCAGAGCACTGAGATGTACTTCAAATGAGCAAGGAGCTGTGCTCACTTTGGAGAGACCAGACCCAGTTCAGTTCAGTCCAATATAATTTGGTTCAGGCTTTTTGAGGTAAGCAAGGATCAGTGGGCTCTGGTTCAATAATAGTCTTCAGCAGAAATAGAGCAAACAAACAAAAGTCGCCCTCAGACAGAGGAGAGGAGTAAAAAACCTTTACTGTATGTGTTGACTGTAGAAGTTCATTTTACATGCTTACTTTGTTGCTCCCCCAAGAGGAATTGTACAGAAATCCTGCTGTCACTAATGTAGGACAGATGCAGATACACTGGACTACAATGTCTGTATGCTTTTACCATACATCTCCAGAAGCTAAGAGATCCTTTGAAATGTTAATTTCTGTCTGAAAATGTAATGGAAAAGGATATAAGACTGGGAAGACTGGACAGACAGAGAGAGGGAGAGGGAGAGAGAAAGAGAGAGACTATGTTTTGACTACAGTCACACCTGATTTTTAAACTATTCCAGGACCAAAATTGGGTCAGTGGCCAGTCTCTTCTGATTTATAACAAGAATAGCAGTATGTTCTGATGAGCCTGTGTCCCGAGATGAGATACCAGCATTCTCAGTTGAGCTCATGTTAATATGATCCCATCTGACTAAGAAATGCACTCACTCTGCATTGAGGGTTAAGTAAGAAGAGTGAACTTCTGCCTTCCCGATTGGCGAAGCAAGCTTTGATGGAATTGAGATGGACATGAATCGGATGCATCCACAGATATCAAGGAGGATGGAGGAAGCAAGAGTGTGAGGGGGGTGAATGAGTACACACTACTCAGAGAGGAAGAAGGGGCAGGAGAAGGAGAGAGTCAATGACCATTCAGTCAACTGGCCAAAATTACCATGCGAAGGCTGGGTCAGATCTCCAGGCTTCCTGTGAGTGATGATGCATGGGTACTAACCATGCACACACACACACACACACACACACACACACACACACACACACACACACACACACACACACACACACACACACACACACACACACACACACACACACACACACACACACTAACCACAGATTTTAGATTTAATCTGAAGGGAAAACAATGAGAAGGGACGGGCATCCATTGTGTAGCATGATGGAAACCTTAAAAAGACAAGGAAGACATTAAAGAATTCATTGTGAAACTTGAACAGAGAATCACTGTCTGTGGTTCCACCTGTCTTCTATTAGACTATAAAACTAATATTTTTTTAACTGTATATGTGTGACTGTGTGTGTGTGCGTGCGTGCAGATGCGTGGTGTGTGAGTGTGTGTGTGTGTGTGTGTGTGTGTGTGTGTGTGTGTGTGTGTGTGTGTGTGTGTGTGTGTGTGTGTGTGTGTGTGTGTGTGTGTGTGTGTGTGTGTGTGTGTGTGTGTGTGTGTGTGTGTGCGTGCGTGTGTGTGTGCGCGTGTGTGCATGCGTGTGTTTCTGTGTCCATGTGTGCATTATGTGAGTGAGTGTGTCAGTGTGTGGGTATGTTAAGCAAGATACCACTGCCCAGCTGAGGGTGTGTTGGTGCAAGTGCAAGGGCAAGGCCAAATTCCTGTGTCTTAAGGCTTCTCTGAATCAGGGCTGCTTGGCAGGAACACATGTGGGCAAATGGACAGCAGTTGTAAAGATTGCTGAGATATGTCAAACACAGTACCATGATATATGGCAAATTGGCAGCAAAATGCTGAGCTGCGAAGAGTGGGAGAAATGCCAACTCAAACCCAGTGGCATAAAATGTGTGTTTGAGAGAGAGAAACCTCCCCCTGGACACCTGTGGTAGCCATCTCCTTAAAGCATCTATTATATAAACTAAGTATTAGTGCTGAATACCAAAAAGGGACCAAAGGATCCAATGTCATAGACATTGGATCCTAGACATGAGTTTTAGAGCAGGAGTATAAAACACTGCACTTTACTGATGGATTAATCTGTTAAGTTCTGTCATCCCCTGTACAATATGATACAGCCACAGAAACCTGCATGCATGCATGCCCTTGGCAGCATTAGCTCTTGGACTGAAACATTGTATTACGTGACTTTAACAAACCTCCTCGACTGCTATACCCATAAATATAGTGATATAGCTGCAGTGAGTGTAGGACCAGAAACTATCATCTAAGGCAAGGGTTCCCAAACCTTTCAGGCCGCGACCCACCAAAGTAATCATTGTTGAACTGGGGACCCCCCAAAATAATCGTATTTGAACTGGGGACCCCCCACCCTGACAAGCACTTGGAATTGTTGGCATTACATTTGACTCGGTTCCACAGATGAATATTGTGAAATTGGCCGATCTACAAGCTCACAACGCCTCGCTCTGCGAGGCTTTGTGAGCTTGTAGATCGGCTATTTTCACAATGTTTGCCTCTTTCTTACGTAATATTTGCCAGTTTGGCCAATTTGGTATATATATCATACATACAATAAATAAATAAATATAATACATCAGTAAAAAAAAATGTGGCGACCCCAGTTTGGGAATCACTGTTCTAAGGTGATTTCATCTGTGTTGCAGTTGTATTTACTAGACTTTAGACTTTATTGTCCCCAAGAGAAATAATCATTTCCACAGCACAAAATAACAGCAATGCAGCCACATTAACAATGACATAAATTGACAGACAAGCACTCAGGCCTGTTTAGTGACGCCTGTTTTTTAACCACATGAACTGTCTGTAGTGCCTCAGTTCTGGGGTGAACGTTCGGTTATTGGCTATTTTTGACGAAGATATTTGTTGTCGAGTGAAAACAGCAAGGTGCCTAGTATAAAGCCACGGGTGACTGTTGCTTTTTGGCGAAAACAACCCACATTCAATTGCCCATAACTATGGAATGGAATATCGTGGCGACACAATTGTTTTTCTCCGATTCTACGAGACCCCCCTGCGTCCTCTGTGCATTTTAACCTCAATTAAATTGTAATTGTTCTGCAGAATCTTGTATATCCAGTTAGCCTTTTTCATGAGCTGACATTGTCTGGTACATTATATACTGTATCAACTTTCATTAGCCTACTGTACATATTGTAAAGTTTTAATGACATGGACATGAATTGATAAATCAAAGCATTTCTCTCTCTCAAAAAAAAACTAAACGCATATTCTTAAAATACATAAATTATTATGGGATCTTAACAATAACATTTGTGTGTATTATTCAGGTTCTATATCAGTACAGGAAACGTTTCATTATGTGGGTAAATGGATGCCTGGGTCTGATGTTACTCTGGATTTGTTTTTTTTACCAAAGAATGGAGTAACCTATTAGCATGATACCCTGAGATTTGGATCCTTACCTTATTTAAAATATACCACTTCAGAAAAAGATAGTTGCTGTGGTTTGTACTAATTAGAAGGACAATTATGAGCTTAGTAAAGATCTCAGACATTACTGCATTCAACAAAATGAATGCAGTAAAAATTGTGCGCGTGATATTGATCTCTGCACTATCAGGACACAGGTGGTGATAGACAGAGGTTGATAAGAAAAAAAGAGTTCATTCCTCCATTGATTCAAATAATTTAATTGAAAGCATTATTAGTTGAGCTGCGAAGCAATTGTAATGAGGCTGTCTATGTATGTATGTATGTATGTATGTATGTATGTATGTATGTATGTATGTATGTATGTATGTATGTATGTATGTATGTATGTATGTATGTATGTATGTATGTATGCATGTATATATGTACAGTATGTATGTATGTATGTATGTATGTATGTATGTATGTGCGTACGTACGGTCATGGAACTATATAATATGTGACATGTTGTGCAGTTTGATGGTCAAAGGTAAAGGTCGGGCCTCATAGCTCAACTAAACCTATGTTGCCCATGTTCCTAGAGAATGTCTCACGATCTGGTCATTACCTTAATATAATGGCTAACTGATATGGATCTGTCATGGTGATTCACATGGATTTGGCTTTAGATCAAATGCAGTGTATATGTGCATGGCTATCATCACTCTGAAACAAAGTGGAGAGTGAATGGAGATTTGCGGTGCTCATATCTACCCATGCAGGGCTGTGTAAGTTGTGGGTTGCGGCCGTCAGGACCCAGGCCCCTCTACACGTGATTGCAATTTGGGCTTGATTGGATGTTCATGATGTATGCCGTCTTTTTTTTAATAAGAAATAGACACCTCCTGACACTAAATTTGGAAGCCAATTACATGCAAACGTATGGCTTATCCAAAACCTGTTTGACGCTCATTGTCACATGACACCTGAGATCATGTGTACCTAATTTGGTGAAAATCAATAGCAAATAGCTTTTCTGATGCCACTTTGATCATGGGTCAAAGTGAAATTGCTTTGGGTTGATCAGACGATGATATTTTGGCCTTCTTTGTAAAGTAGGCCCCTCCTGCACATTTTGGAAGCCAATTGTTAATTAGCCAATCGGAATGGAATGTGACAAATTGGTACGATACATGTTCACATGATTACAGAGATAATGTGTAGTGATTTGTGTGAACTGACGAGTAGTAGTTGTTTTTAAGAAAATGGCTGAAAATCTAGTTAGGACAGAAGCTGGGACTTTATGGGCAGTTGAATAATTTTCAGGGAATCCAGGGGAAATTAATTGTATGACCTAAGGTTCAAGAGTTTTAGGCCAAACCATAAAGAGGGCTGGTGTAGCACCACCTTCGCACAATGCCACCTTGAGGCCGATTTGGAAAAATGAGGGTGTCTGCCTTGGCCTACTGGCAGTGCGTGTGAAAAGTTTACGCACGCACGCACGCACGCACGCACGCACGCACGCACGCACGCACGCACGCACGCACGCACGCACGCACGCACACACACACACACACACACACACACACACACACACACACACACACACACACACACACACACACACACACACACACACACACACACACACACACACACACACACACACACACACACACACACACTCTCCTGGTAGGCTACACCAGTCAATCAAATGACCCTGCACTCACCCCTCATAAAGAAAATACTAGTAAACAATAATAGATGAATGTTGGACAAATCTCTACAATGGCTACTACCTACTGTTGCCATGATGTTTATCTTGAACGATACTGCCTCACAAAACCAGAGTAATATAGCAGCAACAATTAATCTCGATAAGACACCCTGCTATCAACACTCTACCTTTGTCAGAGTACATGCCTAGAGAGAAATCAAAGTCTCTCTTAGACTCTTTCAGTCTAATATGGACATGTGTTTTAGAGACAATTGGATGCTGTGGGAAAATAATCTGACAAACAGATAGTAAATGTGAGTTATGTTACTGTTCTTTTGCACAAATGTCATGGTAACTTGACAGACAAGGAAATTATAAGTTATTTTGTTTCATTTCTCAGAAAGTCATCCAAGAAAGTTGTTGGCCTGGGTGAATGTTAATTGTTATACGTTTTATTTGTTATTGTAGTTATTATATCCAGTAGCTGTACAGATGTTTTGAGTTTGTCTGTTTGCATGCATGTGCATGTTTATGTTGCTTTGTCTATCTGTACACTTAGATATGTCTAGGACAGAGCCAAAACATGTAAACCCTAAAATGTTATGTCAGGCAGTGGGACAAACTCATGAATCGCAGCATATCCTAATTGACCTGACGTGTGCACTATTACAGATGAAAAACTTTAAACACCACAACACCCTGCACAGTGAGTCCCATAACAATAACATCTGGCCCTTATACAGCATATCTCACTCAGGAAATTGGTCAATTTGGACCATCGGGAAGGATTGTCTGCAATATTGACATTGAAATCAGTTACACCCTAAAAGCCTTTTGTTTTGTTTTTAAGCTCTCCACAAACTTGGTATACTATTACTGAATAAAAATGCATTTACATTGTCTATTGGATTGTGAATCCAGCCCAGTTAAATACACAATATAGCTGTTCACCAGTAATGTTGAGAGAGGATGTGCTCCATCAGAAACTTGGCCATATCTCTGGTACTGTTTGTCCAACCATCATGATATATAGTGAATACCGTATGTTTAAAATGGGTCAGAAGTTGTCTGCAAATGCATTTTAAAATCAACAAACGGGTGCACCACAAATGCCAAAGGTTGAATCTCTTTTAATCTGCTCATTTGAAATTCATCTCATTGAAGAGCATCTCCTCCGGAACAAAGAATCATTCAAAATGCAATGCTTGGTTTTTGTTCCTATATGTGGTTGTGGACTACCACATAGAGCTTCTACTGTAACATAAAGGTTTGAACTATAGTTATAAGCTTGCTAAACACATGGAAAACTATGTTGAATATCCACACACACAGATTTAAAGTATATAGGCGCTTTGGAATTTGTGGATGTTTAGGATGTTGCAGAGTGCAGACCATCTGCCTGCGTGTTCTTTGTAGGGTGCAACGCTTTGCAATCATCATAATATGGAATGACAGACTGAGACAGGGCAAAGAGAGCAAAAAAGAGAGAGAGTAAAGGAGACACGAAGACTCAGAGAGAGGCTTGTATCACTGAATAAATCCCAAGGAATGCTCACAATGTTACTGTAAAATGAGACAATATCTGTTTTTTTTTGTCATTCTGTTTTTACCACAGGAAGACTTGCTTCTCACCATAGAAATATTCAAAGTTCACTCTTTGCTACAAAGTCAGGGACTTTTGGTTTCTTTGTGGTTGGGTTTTATATGGAAATGCGAACAGAAATGCAAACAGGATGACACATGTACAATACAACATACTTGTACAAGCTGGTAATTTCTTATCTCTTCTCTTGTTACTTTCTAAGAGTCAGAATTTAATACCCGAACATGATAGAGCCATATTACCATTGTACGCTGCAATATTTACTGCAAAATCCTGAGTGTTAGGTTAAGTTTGAGTGTAAAACTAAACCCACCTCACGGTTAGCTCTCAGCTGCTTGGCTTCTCTCTTGATTCATAATCTATGCAAAACATAACACACACTTGGTCTTCAAAGCATAATAGAAAAGGTTATTCGAGGTCAAGCTGAACTAAATTAATTGTAAGACATTGGACCATATATCTTACAAACTGACTTCCTGAACTATTGTCTGGGGCCCCTAATGGCTCTCTTGGGGCTACTTTTCTTGAATTCATAGATGGCATCAGTCGTAATTTGTTTTTAAAAACCTGCTTTTCAGGTTTAGACAAAATTTGTCATTTGCTTTCCTGCTGCTAGCTTTTCCCAAGTCCTAAAACTGATCCATATGTGAGAGATCCCACTTAAAGATTTTCCTTTTTTTTCTGGTTTTATCCCAGGCACGGACAGAAAGACGTATTTCAGCTGTGAGTTGACAATTGGGACGCTGGCATTATTATTTGGGTACCCACAAAACTTGTGTGTGTGCACACGAGCACGCATGTACGTGTCTAAAAGGTTTATGCAAGAAGACGGTTACCAACTAGCTATAGTGACTTATTGCCACTTAAATATGGCTCATTTTCACTTTGTTGAGGTGCTTGTGTTTTCCATTGAATTGTTGTCTCTTCCACAGAGAGCACGGGGTGCCAGCAGAGTGGCTGTCTGACCTGCTCAGACTATAATGGCTGCCTGTCCTGCAAGCCACGTTACTTTATGCATCTGCAGCGGAACGGGATGAAGCAGATAGGGGAGTGTGTGCCTTCCTGTCCCCGGGGATTCTATGACACACGCTCCCCAGACAGAAACACCTGCACCAGTAAGTGACTATGCCACAGCCAAATCCTCAGTTTCATGCTTAAATAATCCATCGTATGACGGTGCCTCGCACCAAAAATAGACTGTCTATAAGCCCACAATGCGCCACATACGACAAAGTATAAATCAGTCTACACTAGAACTTTACCGTAAAGCTTTTACAATTACATCAGTTGTTTTATATTACTCACATGGATTTTTGTTTTTACAAAAGCATTGATCAAACTGGTAAAGAACACAACTATTTTGGGAATAATACATAGAAGAACAAATACTGTTAGGTATATATATGTATAGTGTTAGTGACCTGTGAATAACACTAGCTTTTTCCCCCGTACTCAAGACAAACACATGCACAAGAAAGAATCTCAAACTTGTCATGAGTCAAATTTGTCCTCTTTATGGTATGTTTTAACTTGCACATAATAAACACAAGCACAAGTTGGCTATGTGGCTCTGAGACCTTGTCAAAATACATGTCCTCTGTCCATATACAATTCTTAAAAAAACAGCCACAGAACCTGTGGCAGTCCTACTGGCCCCAATGCTAGTGATATATGTTCCTGTTTGCCAGATACGGTCATGCTCACGAAACTTACTAGCAACCTGATTATTGCAAAGTTGGATCGTCTTCCCTGTTCAAAACGTCTTTGTACTGAAAACATAGGTCACCACCCACCCAGTAAAACACATCCATTTGTCTGCAGTGACCCATATTCTCCTTTCCCAATGACATATGCACACATACAGTATGCACACCCAGACGTGCAGGCACACACACACAAACACAAACACACATGCACGCACGCACGCACGCACGCACGCACGCACGCACGCACGCACGCACGCACGCACGCACGCACGCACGCACACACACACACACACACCACACACACACAAACATAAATGACACCCTGTATATTTAAAAGGCAGTATATACACACGATAACTTGTGCGGTTAAATAAACGCCAGTGGTGGGTCTGTCATGCATTTCCCTGTCAGAGTGCAGACCGGAGTGCGACTCCTGCTTCAATAAGAACTTCTGCACGCGCTGCCGAGCAGGATTCTACCTTCACCTGGGCAAATGCCTGGAGAACTGCCCCGAGGGGCTGGTCCGCAGCGACGCACAGAGGGAGTGCGTTCCCAGTGAGTATTTACTGTGATCACATGTTAGTAGTCCATCGACAATTTTGGTTATAAACAATGACATCCTTAGCGTTAATTTGTCCATTTGTAACTCTTGAGAGTGCACATATAATTAACCACTTAAACGCCAGGATCCATATTCTGAGGGAAAACCTTCGCAGAAAAAAGCAGATCGACAAGGGCTTGTCGATCGGCTATTTTCAGCGAAAGCTTTCCCCACAATAACAGAAAACAGAAAAGTACAGAGCCCTGAGGGACTTCGCTCAACCATATGGGTTTTAAGGGGTTAACAGTCAAGGTTTCACAGTGTATGGTGACAGACATGACATGTGTGGCTCTCTGCAGAGTGTCCTGCGGAGTGTGACTCATGTGTGAACAGTGACACATGCACACGCTGCCGACCAGGCCTGTACCAGCTGACGGGACGGTGCCACCACGTCTGTCCCGAAGACTACGAGCCCGATGACAAGCTCATGGAGTGCACCCCGCAAGGTCAGGCTTGTGTGTGTGTGTGTGTGTGTGTGCGTGCGTGCGTGCGTGCGTGCGTGCGTGCGAGTGTGCGTGAGATGCAACAACATATCGGAATTAGATGATGTCATTCACATGAAGCCCAGTGGCAAATAAATTGAATCCCAAACAACTGTCTGGAACTTGCAAAATACTCTTTATTCAGTAACAACGTTTTGTTTACACGGTATAGTTTGTTCTATCATGTTGTTACAGAATAATGATTATTTTTGCAAGTTCCAGACTTGGTTCCAGACTTAGTTTGTGGGATCGCTCTCTCCTTTTTATGCTTGTGATTTTTCTGTTATCCTGTGCACCTGTCGTGCCAATGACCCCCAAATTGATATACATATACATGGCAGCGGACCCCCACCTGAAAATGTTTTGTGCCAGGAACCCCCAGAAGAGAACACTTTCAAGATCTTTCAGAAATGTTCAGAAATAGCAGATGTACAGTACAAGCTCGCAGCACGGCACAAATCTTAATGGGTTAAGGTGTGCATCGGCCTTTAGTCAAATATATTTAATCCACCTTGGACAAGAATGAGACTCGCTCATAGCCTTTGCTCCTAACTTATTTATAGAATGTGTTATCATTATCAAAAACAGGAGAGAACACAATATTGCCAGGCAGGCACAACAAACACAGGACAAGCTCCATCTATTTTGGCCATTGATCCACTTTAGTGACCATATGACCATGAGCTTGACCTTTCAAGGTCACCCAAGGTCAAAAACAATGAATATGTCTCTTACTTAAACAGTTGACCAGTTATAGGATAGAAAATAGGCTATTTTGACTGATGACGTTGACACCAAATATGTAGAACCCTACCCATTTTCGTTTTACTCCTAGTTGTATCTGTCCTGTGTTTCATAACTGTGGTACTGCCATGACAGATCAATAAAGGTTTATATAGAAGGATGTTAACATTTTTTATTAGGTTACGAAAACAGAAAACAATTCAAAACGTTTCTGTGACCTTTGACTTGGACTATGACCCAATTACCTCCAAAGTTTGATCAGCTAATCAAGCCATGGATCATACCCATCTTTCCTGAAAGTTTCATGTCATTCTGTGATAACGGTTTTGTATAAAGTTGCAGATTGACAAAAACAATATCCTCACAGCTCAGTTCAATAGAACATTATTTTATAAGCAATCTGACAAACCTATGTTTGAAAAACAATTCTGGTAAGAAGAAAATAATGCAGTGGATCATAAGATAGCAGGATGAAATAGAATAGAACAGAATAGAATGGAATCTTCTTTTAGGATATCATATTGACACAAAACAAAGTCCTATACCTTCTCCAAGCCACTGACATCAACCTTCTTTCCTCCACTGGTCTGACCGTGGTCCACAGTGCACTGTGAGGTGGGTGAGTGGGGTGAGTGGAGTCCCTGTGCTCGGGCAGGGAGAACCTGTGGATTCAAGCGGGGCCAGGAGACCAGGACACGGCAGGTCCTCCAGTACCCATCGCCCTTCGGAAACCCCTGCCCGGAGATTTCCGAGATCAAAGAGTGCCTGGTCAAAAGGAGGAAATGTCCAGGTAAATGCAATGAGGATGTTATTGATGATGATTGTGAGAAAGAAGGAAAATGCTGGTGGTGCAGAGATGTGGTTTGGTGGTTATGTGTCTGGCTTATCTATACCACAGGCATTCGTATTGTCTGTCTGAAAGTGGTGTAATCCCAGCATTTCCATCAATGTCTCTTTTGCAAAGTGTCAAAAACAATGGGCGTAATAATAATCCCAACCCATCAGAAAACTGTTCACACGTCAGATTTGACGTGTGAACACACGTCAAAACACACGTCAGCAGCTGCACATGCAGCTGCTGTTGATTCCTGTCATTCTGACCATCAATGCTTCTAATAATTTGTAATATGGCAGCATTACAATTTTCTCTGAAACCCAGACTTGCTGCTTCAGCCTGTATAATCTGAACTAGTCATTCTTCCGTTAGGGACTATGGCTGTTTACTCAGAGGATTTTCATTGTGGTTAGAGCGGAGGACAGAGGGGGGGACACACATGTGTGATGTTGCAATAGGGTTGTTTTGTGTTTTTCCCCTGAGACCTTTTTCGATATTTAAACAGTAAAACCGCGCTCTGCTTCTCATAAACATGGGATCGCGTGATCATCTCTAATGAATTGAGTGCAAAATGCTTCTCAGACTAGAGTCGTAAAAAGAAATAAAGGCATGTGTCGTCGAAGATTTAGTACTGTGTATGCGCACGCAAGTGCACAGTAAAGTACACACAGCTCCATCACCGTGTTTAGGGCGTGTGTGAAGGTGCATGCATGCCAGTATGCATGTGCGTGTGTGTGTGTGTATGTGTGTATGTGTGCGCGTGTGTATGTGCCTGTCTGCGCATCATTAAAGTGGTGTTTTGTGGCTGGTTGTTTTTCAGCCGTCCATGTAGTGTTAAATGATACATCACAGACAGGCTAGGAGGCTGCGATCCAGTCCCCTGGGGCCTCACACTCTGACAGAACAAACACAGTGGGTGTGGGTGTGTGTGTGTGTGTGTGTGTGTGTGTGTGTGTGTGTGTGTGTGTGTGTGTGTGTGTGTGTGTGTGTGTGTGTGTGTGTGTGTGTGTGTGTGTGTGTGTCAGGCACATACACATGCACACACATGCACACACACACACACGCACGCATGCATGCGTGCGTGTGTCTGTCATTCTGCTCCAGACTCTGGAGCAGAATGGTCAGTTCAACATCAACATCCTCCCATAGGGGGGGCACGCAGCGACTGGGGATCAGAATTGCTTTATCCCCACAGCTGCTGGTACACACACACACACACACACACACACACACACACACACACACACACACACACACACACACACACACACACACACACACACACACACACACACACACACACACACACACACACACACACACACACACACACACATGCGCACACACACTAGGGCTGTGTTGACACCGGACTCTGTCTTATATATTTCGCCCAGATCAACGTGATTTTGAGGTTATGTTTAGGTATAGTTTATGTGATAGGGTTAGGGTTAAAGTTAAGGTTTAGGCATACTTTCTGTGAAGTTAAAGGTTAGGGTTTCAGAATCAGAATCAGAATCAGAATTTAGGCGCCAAACCAAAGGAAGAGGGAGTCCCGTGTTGACATATTCACAGCCAAAGCAGATACAGATACACTCTCTCACAGACATGTGAGCGCACACACATGCACAACAAACAGCATGTCCAACATGGCTCACTGAAATAACTACAAGGCTCACACTCTAGGTGGTAATTTGTAAAGAGAGTCTACTGCCTGGATCCAATCTGTAACGCAGACAGTGAAATGTGCCCTCTGTCACCCCTGTCTCGTGCCTCAGTGTGTGCGTGCGTGTGTGTGTGTGTGTGTGTGTGTGTGTGTGTGTGTGTGTGTGTGTGTGTGTGTGTGTGTGTGTGTGTGTGTGTGTGTGTGTGTGTGTGTGTGTGTGTGTGTGTGTGTGTGTGTGTGTGTGTGCGTGCATGTCTCACTGTCCTCCATCTGCCACTTTCACTCCCCCTCTTTCACACTCTCTATCTCTCTCGATTCATTCTCTCAGCTCGTTCCCCTCCACACAGACGCCTGCATACACACGGATACACACATTCCCTCCCGTCACTATAGCACTCCAAAGAAAACAACAGGCCACCTCTCTCACCCACCCCACCCCTGTCACCTCTCTCACCCACCCCCTCCCCTCATCACTCACCTCCCTCCCCTCATCACCCACTCTGCCCCCTCCCCTCTCTCAACCTCACCTACCCCGTCCTCTCACCTGGTCCACCCTCTCATCCCTCTCTCTCACCCACCCCACCCTCTGTACCACCGTATCCCGACCCAACCCCTTCTCCCTACTAGGGATACTGGTTGATTGGGTCGGCGCTGAGACTTGGTGTGGAGTTGACCGCTTCATTGGTCCCTCCTGAGCCTAGTGGAGTCAGAGAGTGAGAGATGATGGATACAAAGCTGCGTGTGTGCGTGCGTGCGTGCGTGCGTGCGTGCGTGCGTGCGTGCGTGCGTGCGTGCGTGCGTGCGTGCGTGCGTGCGTGCGTGCGTGTGTGTGTGTGTGGTTATCGACCTTGCCACCGTGTGTTATTACCCAGCTGCCCCAGCCAAACAAGAGTTAACTATGTGCCCTGGCAGTGTCCTTCCCTGGTTGTTTATGTTGTGAACACGCTATGCAGGTCAGTGGTCCCCCAGCAGAGCCCCTTCTCCTGTCCTAACAAAAATAGCAAATCTACAAACTATCTACTGTACAAGTGATATTTTCACTGCACTACACCACCATACGACGAAAGAAGTAAACTCATAGTGGTTAACACAGTTTTACTGTGTACTTGAATTTTGATCCTCCCTTTATTCTCCTACTTGTCTGATGCCTTTCCTCGTCCTCCTCCTTTCCTCTCCTTTGGCCCCTTCTCCTCCTGCATCCTGATCACTTGATCTGTGCTTTTCACTCTGTCCCGCCACTCCTTTCTCATCCTCTTCCCCTACGAATCACCTTGTATGCTTTGACGTGTCACCATTTTATCTCCTTCCCTTTTACAAAACTCTGCAAACGCACTTCTGACACATTCTCTGTCAACTTTACTCCACTTTCTCTGCACTTTTATACAACATCCTTCAACTTTGCTACCTAATGCCTCTCTTTACATTTTCATTCTCCGCCCGTCATGGTTTCTGTTCTCAAGTTATTTTTGTCTCTCTCCATTCATGAACTCGCCAATAACCTGAATACATATTCATTCTTTTATCAAACTCTCTTATATCTTCCAGTTCGATGTACAGATTCACAGCGACACTCTTTGACTGCCAATGATGAGAATGACGAGATTTTATGTTTTCAGTGGTTTTACGCTAGATGGCGCTGTTCGCTAACCTATGAGTCACCATTTGAGTCTCAGTGAAGCAATGAAGCAGCAAATCACGTGATCGCAAAAAAACAACCACATTCACTTCCATGTTAATGGATTTGGAAAAAATGCTCTGCTTTATGTTGCTTTTTGGCGAAAACAACCTACTTTCACCTGCCAATATTTATGGCATGGATGATCGCGACGGCACGCTTGTTTCCCCCCGATTCTTCTCGGATACGTCTTTTAAAGCGATCATACTGGAGATAAATAAAATGTTTTTTCAAAGGTTAGTGAAAACACTCGATCATCGCTGTCAGTGGCTTAGCAAACAATGTTTTATTTCTGGCAGTCAAAGACTTAAGGTATGTATGTACACATCGGGGATATATATTTGTGCGATTAATTTGCCTTAAAATCTATTTTAGTTTGTTCGTCATGAGAATACATTCACATAGAGCGTGAATATTACTCACCAATAAAGTGGTGTAATATTTATTCTGAACCAGGTAAAATGTTCTCAGTTTCCGCACTTTGAATAAAGGCCTGTATAAATGAAGTATCAACTGTATTCATACTAGTTTTGATGCGAATAACTCGCCGGCGAGTATTTCACATTTACGTATAATTTATTCGTCACGCCCCTGGTGTGTAGAGGCCTTTAGATGTGATTTCAAGTCTTCAAGAGTTGGCAGTAAAAAATCCCAACTTCCAGGAGGAAGTGATTAGCTCCTAAAAGCGTAAGTGGGTGATATCGTCTTGCAACAAGCAGAAAGCAACAGGAAACAAGAAGACAAATGCAAGCCCTGAATGTCAGGGGAAAACCTTGGCTCTGCTCATCCCTTATCCATGAGTAGAGATTGTGAATGTTTATACACATCCTCACCCGCCTCCATGCCTTTCAAGTTAACGCTGGTTAATTTGTCCTCCGATCGACCTACTGTTCACCTCTCTATCTCTCTAGCCGGATAGATTGGGTGCCCTCTGCCAAACTTAACCCCTTAAACAGGCCACCCCCTGCACACGTACACGCACACACGCACACCCAACCACACACACACACACGCGCGCACGCGCACACGCACGCACACACACACACACGCACACACACACACACACACACACACACACACACACACACACACACACACACAATCATGCCTCACCCCTCCACACATGCAGTTCCCGTCCTACGCATATATACACACTCACATACAGAGACACCCCCCGACACACACGCACACACACACACACACACACACACACACACACACACACACACACACACACACACACACACACACACACACACACACACACACACACACACACACACACACACACACACACACACACACAAGCCAGCACCAACTAAGTGAGGAACGTTACATACACACGTACACACAACACCCCCCCTGCACAATAATGCTGGCGGCCGCACGGCGGGCATTCCTCCTACAGGACAGGCCAGAGCCTTTAATCCCAGCCTGGCTCCCGCCAGAAGCCCCCCGGACGACAGCACGCCTGCCACGGAGGATGTGCCATCATTACACTGATTGTACAAACACAACATGCATGCATGCACGCACGCACGCGCTCACACATGCACACACACACACACACACACACACACACACACACACACACACACACACACACACACACACACACACACACACACACACACACACACACACACACACACACACACACACACACACACACACACACACACACACACACACACATGACACATCCTTGCTCTGTCTGTTATTGTCCCCTCATTAAAGCCTAAAATATACTTTGTCATGTGACAATATTGCTCTCCGAAAACTTTCACTTTCACGTTGATGTTTTTTCTCTCGAAAATCTGTTTTTTTCATGGTTGTACAACAGCTCTCTGGTGTACTCCCTCCCTGGTCTGTCTGTCTCTCACTCACTGTGCCAGCATGCCAGACAGTCTATGACAGCTTCTCTCCCAGTAAATCCCCTCGGCCCCGTTCGGCGGTACAGTTTACTGGCCAGTGTGTGCTCTGTGTGACCATTTGAGCGTTCTAGAAGTTACAACCATCTTTTCAGCAGAGTTAACAGCCATGAATGGGTTTAAAAAATAATTAGGGCTGTGAAAGACATTGAGAGGGGATAGCACAAATGACTGCAGACATTCCTCTCGTCATCTAATTATTAGAGAACATGAAAACAATACAATAGTAATCGTTTATATCCTGAAGAAGGCAGTTGTCTGAAACGTGGTTTCTATTTCTCTGCGTCCATAATAAAAGATTGGCACTTGGACTAATTGTGTGTGCGGCCACCTTTATGTCTAGTCTTTATTTTTATTTATTTTTACATTTTTGGGGGGATTTTTCTGCCTTTATTGATAGGAACAGTAGACTGGCAGGAAATAGGGAGAGAGGAGGGTGACACGCAGCAAAGGTCGCCGGGATCGGGAGTCAAACCCACGACACTCTGTCAGGCTGGGTGCCCAGACGGTTACGCCAACCGTCCGGGCCAAGACTAGTTTTTTACAATACAGTAATTCACTTCTTGGTTAATTGGTAGAGATCTTAAGAAGAGCTTCTGTGAGATATTAAAAGCGTACATCACATCTCATCTTGAGACCAGACACAAACCTTTTGTTTTTACCCAATTTAGGGCCTGAATTAAAATGACAAGACAAATTCACCACTCATTGTGTTACTAAAGCATGATTTATATTATGAGTATAAATTAAGCATGAGAGATACTATAATCATTAACACGATCCTTTTAAAGCTAGTTTAAAGAAATATGTTACTTCTCTATTGATGTGTGTTTGTGGGTCGATGTTAAAAAACACATTTAAGTGCAGTGTTGGCTATACACAGTAAAAGTGTTTTATGTTGTAATTGTAAAGATTGACCCTTTTTACGCTTTCACAGTTAACACGCCAGATTTGACTGTGTATAATGTTGTGCAACTCTCAGCATAAATGGAAAAAAATAACATATAACGTGAGGTGGGATTGGTTAGAGAGGTTTCCATCTGCATTCACAGTACAACCTCAGTATTACATGAGTATCACCGATTATCCCTACACATTTGTGGCCAATTGATTCCAGATGATATTTTGGTATCCCTGTAAAGAGCTATCTGCTTTGTGAGGTATTATGGTGACCACGCTTGGATGTATTCACATGAGATAAATACATCTTTTTTTTTGTAGATCTGCTATTATCGCCAAATATTCACAGATGTGTGCCAGATGTTTGTTTATTTTGATCAATTTTTTGTCTATTTTTGCCTATTATGACATGCCCAGAATAGGGGTGATAGGGTTCATGTGGTTAAACTTGACATGCTGTACATCTCTGATATTGGAATACCTTTTAATACTATACACTAGAATCTAGACTTTACTCTCAAGATCACATAATGTGAATTCTGTTTTAGGGTACATTTTGTTTGGCATTCAAAAACATTTGATAAATGTATGCAGTGGTATAACTAAGCACATTTACTCAAGTACTGTAATTAAGTAAAGTTTTGAGGTATTTTTACTTTACCGGAGTATTTCCAAATTTCTGTACTTTTACTTCTACTCCACTACATCTCAGAGGCAAATATTATACTTTTACTCCACTACAATTATTCGAAAACTTTAGTTACTAGTTACTTTGCAGATTTTGATTATTATTACAAATCATACATTACCCACTTCAGACGTATATATACATTTCGGCCATTTGAAAATAGCTGATCTACATGCTCATCGCGACACATTGTGAGCTTGTAGATCTGATATTATACATTTTACATTCTGCATAATGAGCACTTTCTACTTTAGTACTTTTAAGTATATTTTGATGCTAATACTTTTGTACTTTTACTCAAGTAAATTTTGATTACCGGACTTTTACTTGTAACAGAGTGTTTCTACATTGCAATATTCATACTTTTACTTAAGTTTAAAATGTGAGTAATTTTTCCACCACTGTCAGGGTCCATGCGCCCCTTGTCAATACATGCAAGATTGATCACAAACTGGTCCAAGTCCAACTAACAAAATGCAGGTTGGTTTGATAAACGCTCCCCCTAATGATCTCAACATTGGCATGGATTAGGTTTCTGCTTTGGCTCTGCAAAAGCGGAGAGAATACAGTGTGACTAATCTGTTGATCTTATAAATAGTTATGGTGTCAAGGCAGAGAAAACATTGTGAACCCAGAGGACTTCCTGTGTTGAAAGGGGAGAGTGATGAGTCGAAATGAGTCAGACCACCAAGATACGCTATCTGTCCATCAATTCATCCATCCCTTTTAGTGGACTTTGTTTGTTGCTTTAATTTTTCAACAAAACTTCTTTCACACTGCACCGTTCGTACACAGACAGTGTGCATATGCATATATGAGTACATACAGGTTCATTTGTATGTGTGTATGGGGGCAGGGGCCATCTCCTCTCCCCCTCACAACTTGTATACCTCTAAGGTCTTTCATTACTCCTGCTTAAAGACTAAACACAGTTGGCTGGTAGGGCCCTGTATCGCTTTGAGTGGACCCTTGGAATGTATGGGTCAGGTCTGGACTGGCAGAGCAATGGTGAGCCCCACTGCCCGGTCCAGGCAAGGAACTGGGCTGATTAATGGAGAGAGGGAGAGGAAGGGAGTGCGGGGGGTGCTATGAGGCAGACGGGGGAGGAAGAAAGAGATATGGGTCTTTCTCTTTCGCTCCAACTCTATCACCCCTCTTTCTCTCTCCCCCCTGTGTCCATGCCTACTGCCTACTTCAGCAGTTTCACAATCCCCATGCATCCAGCCAGTCAGCCAGCCATCCAAGCAGGCTGTGGTGCTCCACTCCAGTCACACATGGACAGCAGCAGCACAACAACAGGAAAGGGCCCCTGGTTTCACTAGCTAGATCTGTCTCCACTCGCCCTGGGGGTGTATCTTGTTATTATCATTAATAACTTCTGCCTGAGCTCCAGCAGATAAACCTCCAGCATTCCTAAACTCCTTGTTTTGTTTATGAGATGGTGTTGCAAGAGCAGATAAATTGGGGGGTTTATTTAAAGGCTTTCTATTTTGGACAAAGCCTGCTTATCAGACCAGCGGATTGCAACAGCTGAAAGTCTGACAGGGTGTGGCGTCTGTCTGTGGGGGTAGACTGACATCTTGTGGTGAATGGAGAACATTGCATGAATTAATGTCAAAATCTACCACATAGCACAAGTTAGTAGGCTATATGGAAGTTATAAACATTTAAACATGAAATTATCCATGCAATCTTTCGCATTCTAGGAGTTTCACATTTCTTTCTTTCATTCTTCTGTCCACCACATTTTTTTTCCCTGTGGGGAGAACTCAGTCAGAATAACAGCACTTTTGTTAACAAAACAACGCACCAAGCAGGCTATGTGTGAAATTAAACTGATTTGGCAGATGCTGGTTTGAAACGGCTTATGCTGGAATGAATGTATGAACAGTATTCATGGACACCGGACCACAAAGAGAAACCTCTTCAGTACCAGCCAGAACAAAAACAGATGACATGATGATGTGGTGAGGATTACACTGTACAGTATGTAGTCCCACATTTTACATGACATGAGCTGACTTTATCCTCTTTCTGCTCTGCTCTTTTCGTCCAGGAGGCAGGAGGAAGGCTGGGGGAAGGGGGGAGCGGCGGAATCGCAACAACCGGAGAGACAAGGACAGCCAGGAAGGGCGCAGGGAGAGGAAACGTGAGAGAGAGAGGGAACGAGAGAGGGAGAGAGAGACAGGTGACCGTGAAGACTCTGAAAACAGGAACAAAACAGAGCACCGGCACCGCAGAGGCCAAGACACACAGCTGGCCTCACCGGAGGAGGATGGCACCACAAAGTAGCGCTCCACCTTCAAATGACTCAACCACCTTCCTCCTTTCATTCCCCAATTCCTTCTCCTCCCTCCCTCCCTTCCACCCCCACCCCGCCCCCCCCCCACAACCCCTCACCGCAGGGGTGCTGCTGCTATCTGTATGATTTGAATATACTGTTTATGCACAAAGAAAGATGGGGCACATTCAGCCACAAGGCTTGGGCCATTATGGACTTTAAAACTCCTTTTCTTTCTACCCTCTCCACCCTAGCCTCTTGTTCACCGCTAAGAGTCTCTCATCACGTTCCCCCCCAACTTGCATTTTCCTGAAATGCATTAGAGAAATAAGACTGCTGTTGTGACTGGACAAGACGAAAAAAAGAGCAAACATTTGGGAAAAGTGGAGGACTGATAGGCAGATGGATGGACATGCGTATTGGAGGGACATTGAGGTTATATTATGTGCTTGTTGATATGGTTATTTAAAGGGGCCCAGGTACAACATTGCGCCTTTTTTATGTAGATTTTGTGACATTATGTAGAATCTTTGTTTATTGTTGTTTTTATTATTTAGATGTCTTTACAATTTTGCTTATTTGATGTGTAATTTGTAAAAAAAAGAAAAAGAAAAAAAATAACAAAAAAATAACTTGTTTGCTCGTCATCTTGTGACATCATCACCACCACCAGTGACAGAATGGAACAGATGTAGCTGCATGTTGTCATTATGTAAGTCAAATGAAATTGACTGAATGTTTTGTCATTGGAAAAAGGCTGCAGAGGGGGAAAAAAAACAAAAATATATATTGTTTCTTCTGTATCTCTGGGAGGGAAAAACCTAATTTGGCCCAAATTAATGACTAATTTAATCTGTCACTGGTTCTGCCTATTGGTGCAAACAGGGTCTGTGCTTTCAATAAAGCCCCTGACCAGAAACCAAAAGTACCTTTATGTCAAATAAAAATATAATGGGTTTGTATGCGTCTGTGTTGCTTTTCATTATCTCTTTACTTTCTGTGTAACCTTTCTCACATACATATTCAGCACAAGAGGTGATAATCACGTGATATATGATGACATATTGTCGCTGTTGGGCAGAAAACTTGTATGTCCAAAACCGTAACTTTTCAGGAAATGTAAAAAAAAGAAAACCAGTGATCCAATATTTATTGGTCACAAGGTCTTGTTAATACTTTTCATTGGTTAAATATTTATAAAACCCACATACGGACTTTACCACTTTCAACATGCCGTCTCTATTTTGGGCATGTCATAGGGTTCACATGAGGCTAGTCTTATGACAGTCATGTTTCAGGGCTAGGCATGTCATAGGTGTAAAGTTTTAGGATTTTCAGATATCTTAAAATAGTTAAAATCTACAATACATGATTGCTTATTTCCGCTATTTTTGTGTGACACTGTCATACAGCAAAGTATAAAACAGAGTATTCATTTATGAAATATAGATGAAACATGGAGATCCAAGGTTTTTACCCGACAGACAATATATTCAGCTCTGGAAAGATTAGAGACTACTCCAAGTCTTTCTCAAGTCATCATATCTATGGCAACCATTCCATTCCAGTGTGTTGAATTCCAACCCAAACACACCTACTACTACTTTGTGAGTTACTGATTAAGTAATCAACTGAACCAAATCTCCTATAATGAAGAAAAGTATAATAAAAACAGTGTTTTGGTCGCGACACGGGACACCATAGCATTCCACTGGAAATGGCTACTTAGTACTTTGCATAACAGGTTTACACCATAGAGTTAAATCACCATTACACCACTGGTCATCACTAATCCTCTTGCAATAGCAGTTGGGAACTTGGGAGGCAAACAATCCTAGTAATTATTTTAGTTGAAGAAATCAGGGTTGAACTCTTGCATTAATACATTTGTATTGCTTAACTATTTTTTTTTTTTTTAACCAATTATCGTTTTATGGAAAAAAAGAGAACTGATAATTTCCAGCCATCCAGGCTCCTGGTGAATCATGACCATAAAACATTTGAGTCTGTGTAAAAAAAAAAATCCCAAAAATATATACGTATATATATATTAAGTATATATATATAGACGCAGAATCAAACATTTTATAGTCATGATTCACCAGGCTTAAAACAAAATATATTCAAAAATCTCTATAGGAAAAATGAATGGGTCTTCTATCTGTGGCACCACAAAATGGCCGCCACTGCTATGCCCTATATGGTATGACAACAGCAAGCAACAAGCAAAAACAAAGCCCCCTGTGATATTAAAATGTCATTATTTATCATAAAACACATACCCGTGTTTGAAATTATGGAATGGACACATTAGCATAGTCTATTCAGTTGGTTTTATTTTTTTAAAGGTCAGATGATATTGATTAAATTAGAAACATCCCACTCATCAGCAACAAACAGGTAGTTGAGACAGTTTTGAGACAGTTTTTCCTCTATTCTTTAAGCAGCAGTGAGGGGGGGCACACACCAAAAAATAGTTTATCCTGCAATAAAAATAGACATGCAAATGCAATCCATCACTTGGGCTTGTTATTTAGACAAGACAAACAGGATATTCACAGTAGCACACAAGTAGGGAAATATATGCTCTTTAACTTCACAGGTCAGGTACAGTAACAGGGACATCAAGGTCAAAACTAGGGTCCTGAAACCAAGGTTACCCCCCACAGCTACGAAAGGAAGAGGAAACTCTGAGAGTCTGAGGTGCCCTAGGATGCCATTGCCATTCTAAGACTTGGAGAACTGAATAACGAATGAACGAATATTGTGAACTATTAATTACATGTCCAATCTACTTAAAGTTGGCCGCAAACTCTTCCCCCTTCTTGATAGAGCCCTTAAGCTCGCCAATAGCGTCGGCCACCAGCTTCTCCTCGAAGGCGGTCAGCTTCCCTAGGCCCAGGTTCTTCTCGATGCCGTTCTTCCCCAGCAGGAGAGGTGTCGAGAAGTACTTGCATTCGGTCTCCTCTGACCTGACGTACCCACACTCCACCACACCCTCTTTGCCGTTCATGGCGTCCAGGATGGAGAAGGTGAAGCGGGCACCTGCATAGGCCATGGAGAGGGTGGCAGAGCCGGCTCCAGCCTTGGCCTTCACCACCTCAGTACCAGCCTCCTGGATCCTCCCGGTCAGGGCGGCCAGCTGGTCAGCAGGGAACTCTACCTTGGGTGTGCACTGTGAGATGAGGGGAATGATGGTCTTTCCTGCGTGGCCACCAACGACTGGCACATTGACCCGTGCGGGGTCGAGGCCCTTGAGCTCTGCCACAAACGCGTTCGCCCTGACAATGTCGAGGGTCGTCACGCCGAACACCTTGTTGGGGTTGTAGACGCCGTGCCTCTTCAGCATCTCGGACGTGATGGGGACGGTGGAGTTGACGGGGTTGGCGATGATGCAGATCATGGCCTCGGGGCAGTAGCGGGCGCAGGCGTCGGCCAGGGTGGCCACGATGGTGGCGTTGGTGTTGAAGAGGTCGTCGCGGGTCATGCCGGGCTTCCTCGGCACGCCGGCGGGGATCACCACCACCTCGCAGCCCTGAAGGGCAGCGCCGAGCTGGTCGGGCCCCATGTGGCCGGTGACTTGGGCCCGGGTCTCGATGTGGCTGAGGTCGGCCGCCACGCCGGGCGTGTGGGCGATGTCGAACAGCGAGAGTTGGCTGACAAGCGGGCTGTTCTTCAGCAGCAGGGACAGCGGCTGGCCGATGCCCCCTGATGCCCCCAGTACCGCCACTTTGGCCTGGCTCTGGGACGACGTGGAGAGGCTGCGGGCAACGGTCACGCACATGGCGGGTCTCACGGCTCGGGAGAACATTCTTGAAGCTTTGGTTTGCAGTTACTTTAGTGTTAAAATGGTTGAATTCAACGTCCCCGTCGATGTGACACCAGTGTCCTCTGACCGCGATAGAACCGGAAGACCAAGTTAGCTTAGCAGCTGAGGGAAATGGCAAAGGTATAAGAAGGCGTCATCAGCCTGCGTCATAAAACGCAGTCAGTGTTGCCAGGTTGTGTGAGAGAAACACGCAATCAGGTCTATGAAAACAAGCCTGTCTACAGTACTTTGGCTTTTTGGAAAATAGCCGATCCACAAGCTCACATAGATCTACTATTTTCAAAAATAAAATAAAATGGAGATTTTTTTTTTTTTTAAACATTTTAACAACACAAATCTTGTATGGGGGTCCCTACAATATATTTTGTGCCAGCTGGCACAACATATTTTCAGATGGGGGGGGTCCTTGGATTATATAATTACATAATTACATATTCATTTGATACTATATTTAAGAACCACTGGTTTAAAACAACATTAGGAAGCAAGCCCAAAATAAGCAACTACACACTTTAGAAACGAGCCCAAAAAAAACGCAACACTACCAAGCGACTTTACAGAAAAACACGCCCAAAGTCGCTTATAATAAGCAGACCTGGCAACGACACTGATAACGTTACGTGCGTCATTGCGTACACTTACGCAGGTTCGCCCCCGCCCCTTTCCCGACGGGTCGACTCCTTCAGCACGAACATAGCCGATCTACAAGCTCACAGCGCTTCACGTCCGCGACGCGCTGTGAGCTTGTAGATCGGCTATTGTCGCCGCGCGCGACACCGTCGTACGACGAGCCTAATATAAATCGGGGCTGTTCGTCTCGGATTCTGTTTTTTTCGGAGGAAAACAAAAGCCTCAGTTAGCAAAGCATTTCGATAACAGTCTCCCCTCTAAAACAACCGCTGGAAACAGCAGTGGCACGAACTGATACTTTATATACACCATAAAGAAGACAACAACATCCAGTGACACGGCAGGTAATGTGATTGTATCTATATATGTGTGTGTGTGGTAATTATGTGTTTATATGTTCGATACGTAATAGGCAGGCTAGCTGTTTGTATCGCCCCAGCTGTGCTAACACTAGGCTAACCAGTTAGCACTGTCAGTTGAACTCCGTCTATTTGCTGGAATGGAAGAGTTTTTTTCAACGCTAATCACAACAACAGCACTCATTGTTTTGATCAAGTCATTATAAATCTGTCCATTCGATCGTTACTGTCTTTGGGTTTTTGTAACAAAAGAAAACGTCACGCATATTTACATTTTGCCCAAACTAGCTTGCTAACTAACTTATCAGTTCACTTTTAACTGACGTTTTGTCCACAATATAAACTAAGACAAATGATTGTCACTGCCTGGCTGACATGAGCTGTTTGTGCTGGTTTACAAGTGTCAAGACAAAAAAAAACAGATTTAACAGTTCCCTGTAACCAACAGAACAGTCGTTTCCCCGGTAATCCAACACAACAATGTCATTGTTCGTATTCTTATATCAGACAGCCAGTAACGTATGACCCCGTAGGGAATGTTATCAAACTTGCCAACTCTCTACAGTTTATGATTTATAATATATTGACAATGAAGAGGCCCCAAAATAACAGACATGCATTTCAAGTTCTAGCTGTCTTTGTGTTGGATGTAACGTAACTTGATCGTGTTGTTGACACTGTCTTGTCTTTTCTTTCCATTTGTCAGTGGCTGGTTTGAAGAACAGCACTCCTAATGATACACCGACATTAACGGTTCTCGCAGTAAGTATCTAGTAATGATTGATTGATTGAATACTTAATTAGCAGTTTTCCAAAAAAAAAAAAACACAGGCAAGTGCAGTTCAATACAAGATCAGCTAAGAGGATTTTAAACCTATGAAAGCCTATGGCTTGTTTCCATTGGGGTCCTTTGTAATCAATTCACCGAGTAGTGTTTTTATTCTCCCATTATTGTAAGAAAATAAACATGATCGAGTGTAGAATAATGTATTATAGCGAGCTAGCAAACAAGAATTGTTGCTGTAGGTACTTGGTTGCCAGCAACTCAGATGCTATATATACTCTAGAGATGGCATATATATCTGCCATCTAGAGTTGCAATACCAACCAACCCATAACAGCCCATTCATGCAAACAGAAAAGTCCTATCTGATTGTATTAAACAATGTTAAACTCACCAAGATTGCAGCTGTACGGAAACTTGGATTATCCTCTTTGTATGTGTCAAGTCTTTGTTTCATAAAAGTCCACCGTTGTCATGTTATGTGCAAAATGTCTGTCAATAAATTCCGTCCTGGTGATTATTTTTCTTATTCTTCAAGTTTGTAAGCGCTCGTTGGTCCTGCGTACCACCTGTTTCTAAATTGCACATAATTCAGGAGGCAGCAGGACACGTGAATCCCGCCCACTACATTTGATTGGGTAAAGCGCGGCCTGCTTCCTGATCTGAAGGCACGCCCACTTGTAGGCCAGTGTGTACACGATATGACGAACCCCCCCGACAGATTCAAGCGCAGAGCAGAATCTGTTCTTGAGAGATTAAACTGGCCCTGACACATAGGAAAATAATCACCTGCACGGAATATATTGACAGAAAGTAGCTACTAGCTCATACCATGTCTAAGGTGGATTTTTATGAAACAAAAAAAATGACTTTTCTGTTTGGATGAATGGGCTGTCAAGGGTTGGTATTGCAACTCTGCCAGATAGCATTATACCATTTCTAATGCTCTTTCAATGTTCCCTATTCCACAGTACTTTCGTAGGATGGCTAGCTGTAGCGAGGTAGACCACTCTGTTGGCTCGCTCCCATCCAGCAAGAAGGGTACTGACGGCGGTGGGGGAAGTGGTAACAGTGCAGAATCATCGTGTTCTGGCTCCAGCGGCTCTTCTCCGGCTCTGCCCGTACCAGAGTGTGCCATCTGTCTGCAGAGCTGCGTCCACCCGGTGCAGCTGCCCTGCCGCCATGTCTTCTGCTTCCTGTGTGTTAAGGGAGCGTCCTGGCAGAGCAAGCGATGTGCCCTCTGCAGACAGGAAGTGCCAGAGGATTTCCTGGAGAGACCGACGCTGCTCTCCCCGGAGGAGCTGAAGGCATCGGCTGGACGGCCGTCGGCAGGGGATCACGCCTGGTACTATGAAGGGCGTAACGGTTGGTGGCAGTATGACGAGCGGACCAGCCGCGAGCTGGAGGACGCTTTCTCCAAGGGCAAGAAGACGGCCGAGATGCTCATTGCTGGCTTCTTGTACGTGGCCGACTTGGAGAACATGGTGCAATATCGGCGCAATGAGCACGGTCGTAGGCGCAAGATGAAGAGAGACATTGTGGACATCCCCAAGAAGGGGGTGGCGGGACTGCGTTTGGACACTGAGACTGGGGCTGTTGGGGCAACGGGTCGAGAAAACTCTGCAGATGGTGCTGATACCATAGCAGGGGCACAGCAGCAGGTCACGATCCCCCCGGCTCCCACCAGACCCCCCACCTCTCTTGGGGGCCAACCTGGCGGCAGCAGCAGCCCCTCTCTGGAGGACACTCTCTCCCAGTTGCAAATCAGTCCCAGGCCCATACCTGCCCAGGAGAGGTCTGAGGTTGGGGAAGGAGAGGAGGAGGAAGAGGAGGAAGCCTCTCCCTCTAGGTCCTCTGACCCTCATACCTCTGTGGAAGAGTCTGGCTCTGGCGATTGGAGCGATGATGAAGAAGAGGATGACGACGAAGATGAGGAAGAGGGTGGAGACGACGAGCGTGTGGAGCCCTATGAGATGAGGCCAAGGAGGCAAAGACTGAATCCAGAAGACAGAGTGCCCCCTGGGGCAGAGTCTTCTGACCCTTCCTCATCTTCCAGGGGCACTGGAAGGTCCAGAATGCCTGATGGCCAATGTACAGTGACTGAAGTGTGAAGTCATCAACCTCATTAAATGGCTATGTTCCATTCCATTAATTTATTCCTTCTCATATGCCCTTGTTCACTTCACTGTCACAGATCTGATGTTGGTGGAGAACTTGATATCGGGGGGTAAAAACAAGCTTTTATCATTTGTGCTTATTTTTGCAGTAAAATTAAATCTTCAGCGTGTTTATTCCCATTTCAGACACAGAGGGCATCCACGTTCTTGTGAGCTTTTAGATCGACTATTAAGGGGTCATCGGAAAAGGGAATGGCGTGCCTATGTAACTTAGGTAATGACTTGCGTACTTACTTGATGATGCCTTTTATACCGTTGCCATTTGCTAAGATAGCCGCCTGGTCTTCCAGTATGCTTGTGGTTAAAGGACACTGGGTTCACATCGACGGGGACATTCAAATTTACATTTAAGATTAAAGTACAACAACCAAACTTACAAGAATGTTCTCCTGAGCAGCAGTGAGACCCACGATGTGTGTCGCCCCGGAGCCTGTCCACGCCGCAGAACCACACAAAAGTGGCGGGGGACATTGAATTCACGTTGAAGATTGCCCATTGTCTTTCTATTAATAATCACGATTCCCAGGGACGGTTTCATAGTCCCAGTCCAAATCTGTGACATCAAGTTGTGAAACAAGGCACACAAGAGGGAGTTATTGTAATGGGGCTCAGCCACTGACATTTAACATGAATATCTACAGCTTAGACACACGCAGGCTTTCCAAAGCTTGGCTTTTTAAGACCCTTAAAATCCCCTATAGTATTTCCTTGCTTCAGATTTATCTAATGATGAAAACATACTTTCAATTTACGGTTACTGTTTAAAATTAAAATCTTTGGTACAGTGGCAGTTTGTTTCCTCCATCTGAAATCAAAGCTGGTCTTAAATTAATAATAATTTGTTGATTCAGGGCTGTAACCCCATGAGCGATGTAAATATTGCAAGCTCAGACTCAATATTTCACAATGCAGACCTTAAAGAGAAATCAGCAAAACCATCTGGCTGCTTGAGATTTGGTTCCGTTTTCGACTTGACATCAATTAACCTGCAATTTTCAAGTGTCTTACATAGAATCTATCAAGAAACATGTTGCAAATAATTGCTCATTAACGAAAGCAGATCCCATTCATTTCAATCTCTGCTCTGACATAACAGGAAGATAATTGGCCATTTTTTATATGAATCATCTTGGTGTTAATCTTCTGAGTCGGTTTCCAGTATTCTTTCTAGCCCTGACTAACGTATTCTAATTGGTGTGTTGCTGAAGAAAAACATGGTCTTTGAGTGTTCATTATTACCCATGTTGAAAGGCTAGTCTGTTTGTTAATGTGCATGTGTTTGAAGACAGTTTGTTTTTAACACTACTGGGTGGGGAGGAGGATGTTGCATTGATTTTAGGATTTAGTTTGAATAAATGTTTGTTTTTGCCTTTCTTCTGGTTGTAAATCTTCTCTTGCTTTGTCTCATTCCTAAGGCAGTAAGAGAACAAGAGCAAGCCATCACTATTGGCCGTCTCCTGAAATGTTAAGTTTTAAATATATTTCTTTGTGGGGGAGGGGGTGTTGTTTCTCTCCCTTTTCTTTTTTTTAACATTTCTTACATGCATACATTACCATTTCCTCCAGTGTCTCAGTTTTAGACTTCTCATTCTGAAAAATAAAGTAAACGTAACTTTCTGTAACAGTCTTTGCTTGATTTCACCGTTTGTAATTTAAGAATAAATTGTCATTTCATCAACCTTAAAGGATGAGATTTTGTGCTGTTTTCCAGTTGAATCTAAGGTTTTCCCCCCAATTGTATTGCACAATACAACTCAGTTTATAGTGAAACTGTTACTTGACATTGTTGGAAGTGTCAGCCTTAACGGAATGGTACATGTCATGGTGGAAAACCACACAAACATATCACTTTATCTTGAAATTATTTGTGGTTTGGAAGCACATTGTGAATTGTCCCTCATACACAGTAACATCTTGTCCGAGTGTAATACAAGCCAGTCTTTGCCAGCCATAGTTCCAAGATTTCTGATTGGATTTGGACATTTACAGTCGATCCAAGTATCTGAATATCTTTCAAATATATTTTACGGCTGTACATGAGGTTCCACACAATAGCCTACAGCAAATGTTATGTTTTTTTTAAAATCTCTCAAACACAATTTTATTTACATTCCCAGATCAAAACTGTCACATTTTACATATTAAATTCCATCGACCGGGACAAAGCAGCATTTGAACTACATTTCCACTAAAAAATGCAATTATTAGCATTGTCTATTACATGCTGAATCCACAGGAACTCATGATATGCAAAGCTACCAAACATCTCAGACGTCTCAAGTAAACAATGGAATTTATAGAACTGAAAACATCTGTCTACTTAATAGTCTATAACTACTTAGCCTAATGTCAAGTTGTCAACTGATGTACTATGATGACTCATGGCCTTTACATAAAACGGTTCACTAAAACAAGTTAGTGGTAAGAGTAAGAACATGACTCCAGATTTCACCTCACCTGTGCTTGTTTGGTATTATTCTGTCCACAGTGGCACCACAGGCTTGTGCCTGGTCAGGAAATGAATGACCTTTGTAAAAGGAACATGAGACAAGCCCCGTCATCGTCCAGGGAATTGTCTGCTCAACATTTGTTTGTGCTTGCATCATTTGTTCAGTAAGATATTTGTATAGAAAGCCGAAAGCAGCCCTGATATTTGCAAGTGAAAAACATGTCGGTTTACATTTAAGTTACAAATCAATACTAAATGTTTCGAAATATTTGGAATACAGGATTTTATGAGATTAACTTTGACTCTCACGTTAACACTAAAGGGGAGGTAGAATGAAAGCTTGATATTCCTCATCAGTATCTGATTCTGAGGGCATCTACTTTGTGTGCTATTGTTAGGCTCAGGATAGCATGATCTGTTCTAATCATTAACATAATCTCATCGTCAGGAGCTCAGGAGGAATACAGAAAATCATCTCTGGAATGTAGCATGGTTTTGGTTTGCCATTTTAATCCATTTGTAAAATACAGGGCGCTGCAAGTTTCTTTTCCACAAACATTATGCAATTACACAGTACATCAACCATAATGTTTTTATTAAAAATATAAGGAGGAGTTCACCCAAAAAATTACTTATTTTCTATCAATTGCACACCCCATGAAGCCTTGAATTAATGGATTTGTTTTTGTTTTTGTCGCATTCCTAAGCCAATAATTTGATGACTGGGTGTATTTCCGGTAGGAGACACAAATAATCTACTTTGTGTCTCCTACCGGCTAATGTATCCGGTAGGAGACAGGAATCAAATTATTATCTTAGGAATGCAACAAAAACTTTTTTTAAATCATGAATTCAAGGCTTCATGGCGAGTGCAATTGATAGAAAATAAGTCATTTTTTGGGTGAACTACTCCTTTAAGATGTGCACAATTCAACATTAACCATTCAGTGAATGGGCCTTGGGTGACTGTCACAATTAGGTGGTTCTAAAAATGTCAGATGACCGTCATATCTCCCAAGTCATTTGACATTTCAAACCAAATGCCTCAATTTCTTCATCTGCCTACAGAGCAGCAATGAAGGAAGACGAAGATATTTCAGGTCAGATGATACTGATGATCTAAATTTGGCCTGTCCAATATATCAGAATTGGACTGAAAACAAAACAGCATGGTTTTATTGTTGTTTTGCTTACTCATAACAGGCAATGCAAAAAAAAGGCACAGTATCAGTGTTTACAATGCATCAGCTGTGGTGTCTGCTGTTGTGATGATAAACCACTTAACCACAAAGAATGTCTAAATTATTTAAAAAATAGCAGATCTGGGTGGCGCAGTGGTAAAGTACCTGGCCACCACTGCAGAGCCTGGGGATTCGAATCCACTGCGGGGAATCCGGCTTTGTCGTGCATCTACACAAACACAATTGTTGGGGGCGGGAAGCCGGGCGGGGAGGGTGATATTAGTCAATACATGTAGGCCTACTCCTACGGGCTGGGGCAGGGAGTGCTGCCAGGTAGGACGTAGGACGAAGGCTCTACGTCCTCCTCCTGGCAGGTGAGCCAGTAAGATACAGCAGTGACAACACACAGAAATGTGTGTGGGGTGGAATCAATTGGCATAACGACTAAATTGGGGAGAAAAAGGGGGTAAAAAGCAAAAAAATATAAATAAAATAGCAGATCTACAAGCTTACACTGCGTGTTAACTTTATTTCTATTTTATTTTTCATTTAGCCAATAATGACAATAATTGACTATGACCATAAGGACCTATAATGTTAAAGAGGTTAACGGAATGATTAACCTACATGTCATGTAAGGCTGCAACAACGAATCGATTAATCGATTTAAAATCGATTACTAAATTAATCAATTACGAATTTGATAATCGATAATTAAAAATCCCCCCCCCCCCCCCAAAAACTTAGATCTACTTGATTGGCAGTGAACGGTTGTATTTGCATTAACGTACTGTAGATCTTGATTGGCAGGAAATGTGTTTTTCTAATATTTTTTTTTTTAAATATTTTTTAACATGTCCCTTGTGCCCACCTATCCTGTATACATTTAAAAAGAGTACTGTTACCCTTTAGCCTAAAATGTTTTTTTAATCAAATCAAGCAGTCAGAAGAAGATAAAAGGTACCATAAGGTGGCTTTTATTTATTTTGATATGTATTGTATGGGTAGTAGCTTAATCAGCAGCTGAGCAAAATTGTATTGTGTAACATGTACTTTTTAATTAATTATTCATCTGTATCGTCTTTTTACAACATGCCTAAAACAATCTAAAATCAAAATTATAAGGTAATTGCTAAATAAGTGCGATAATCGATTAATCGTTAAAATAATCGACCGATTCATCGATTATGGAATTAATCGTTAGTTGCAGCCTTAATGTCATGGTGGAAAACCACACAAACAAACATATCACTTAATCTTACAATTAATAGTGGTTTGGAAGTCATTTTATGACTTGTCCCTCGTAACATCTTATCAGAGTGGAATGCAAATACCGTACCAGCCATAGCTATGAAAGTTCTGATTGGATTTGGATGAAAATGTGTTTACAGTCAACCAAGTACCTGAATATTTTCAAATACATTTTCCATTTGTATTAATTTCCACCAATGCCTACTCAAATCAATGTGGATGAATCTACATATTGGACAAATACTATATCGTTACCCACAGGGGGAACAGCAGCACCTTTGGCAAAGGCTTTGCCTGCTTATACACAGGGGTAGGAATCTGCCAGGCTAGTTTTAATTTGACCAATGAGTTCCAATTGTATACTATCTGAAAGTGTGCTTGGAAACTCTGCATCAACAGCTTTCTCACAACTTCATCTTGAAAATGTGTCTAGAAGCAAGTTTGTCCTGGATAGTGAATAGTAACTCTGCAATAAATCCTGTAGTGTCATCTGTCAATCATCTGTCACTCCACTGCCACTGCAAAACTTTCCACATTCAAATCGAGGCAATTCATTTTTGAGAACATGGTTAAGTTTATTGCAGGAACATTACATTATGTAAGTTGACAGTAAGTCAACTGCCAACTGTGCGCTAAATTACTGTCGAGGAAACTGGGTGGACCTCACTTGTGTTTGGACTTGCCAGCCAAGGCCTGCAGGTTTGCCGGTGCACCCCACACTGTCCCGAATACATCCTTTTCGGTCCTCAGAGCCTCTGACAGCGAGAGTTCTCTCCCTGACAACACTACCCTCTTCATAGCCTGGATTACAGGGGCTGGGCCTTTTGTATAGCGACTCAGCCAGTTTTCTGCCTGTTCCACAAGACTCATGGAGCTGTTTTCACCTTCCTTTGCTTGGGAGACTTCCAGGATGCCATCTGCCAATCCAATCTGCACGCCAAGCTCAGGGTCCACTTTCAGAGCTCCACACAGGAGCTTCAGGGCATTCCGGCTGTCCACAATGTGGACCAAGCGGGCCGCACCACCCCACCCCGGGACCAGGCCCATGTGTTTGTGTACGAACTGGATCACACTGCCTCTAGCCATCAACCTACAAGTGGAGGTGGGAGTCAGATACTAGAACTTAAGAACAAGAATAAGTACGGAAACGAGGGTGTGTGTGTGTGTGTGTGTGTGTGTGTGTGTGTGTGTGTGTGTGTGTGTGTGTGTGTGTGTGTGTGTGTGTGTGTGTGTGCGCATGCGCAAGTCTTTTCTCATTGTGTACCTGAAGTCACAGGCGGTGGTGAGTTCTGAACCTCCTCCCAGTGCTCTCCCCTCCACCAGTGCAACAGAGATCAGAGGCAACCTGCACTGGGAAAACAACAGCAGTGTTACACTGTATACAATTTGCTTTAGAAACATAGGACACCAGGTTGAAAGTGGTTAATCCAACACACATATCACTGCGCCATAATGGTTTTGTCAAAGCTATGTTAGCGGTGTGTTTTAATAATGTATTTTAAAGTGCGGGTTGATTTAAGTCTAGCAAATAACAGCAACACAATGATATTTAGCCAGCATATACTGTATTGACTGAATGGTACAGGTAAACTTGGTAACATTTTCATGACTTAAAAATAACTTAATCTAGAAATAAAGCTATTAACAGGAAATAGTCAGCATATACAGTATGTATGATATATGGCCTAAGCTGAAACAGTTTAAGCTACATTCCATATTTTGCTACACTCTTTATTTGATTATAACTTGCCATATGTCATAGAGACAGAAGCCCTTACCTCAACAGTCTGGTCAGAGTATTTTGCATGAACATACACATCTTCATCCCATCCTACAAGCACAAATACATAAATCACAAAATCAAAGTCATCTAAAGGTACAGTACAGAAATCCAAACCACCTGTACATAGAATGGAAAAGAGACAGCTGAGAGAGAGAGCAAAGGAGAGAAACATACTGTCCAGGGTGAGACAGAGCTTTACAGAGACAGGCAGGGCGTGGCAGAGAGACAAAATATGTATGTTTCTACCTGTGAGTTAGATATTGCTCTCACAGCATTGAGGTCTGAACCAGAACAGAAGGTCCCAGCCGCTCCCTGTACAATGAGTCCTTTGCCCTCTGTCCAAGTCTCCAGTTGGCTCACCCTCTCCTCCAGGTCCACCATCATACTACCTGGAAGGGAATAAACAACATATATGCAGTCAAGTGTTTAGTCCTTAATTTGCTAAAGTGAGTCATACTAAACTAAATTGCTTAATTTGAAGTTGCATTAATTTGCATAAGAGAAGTTCTAAAAGTGATGAGTCGTGTTGGCCTCGGTCCAGCTAACTTGTATCACATCATGTTAAGTCACACACCTTGAAATGCTAGTTGAGAGTAGCATATCGTCACTGTCAGGCAGGAACCTCATATATCCATATTTCAACTTTTTATGTTTTTGAAGTTTTTTTTTTAAATTAACGGCATACTTCATACTACACAACTACAGTGTCACACAAAAGTAGCAAAAAATAACAGATCTACAAGCTCACAACGTGTCGCAATGCAATGTGTTGTGAGCTTGTAGATCTGCTGTTTTTTTATTTCAATCCTGAAAAGTAAAAGTTTTGCACATATGAGGTATCCACAACGATATGTAATGTAAAACTAAACATGTACAGTACATTTCCAGAGAGACTACAAAGTAAAGCTCTTAAACTACAAAAAACAAAAAACAAAACTAGGCAGTATAGAGGAATAAGACATTTTACAAATAGAAATTATATGAATGCAGTTTGAAAACATAATTCTTCTACTGTTTATGTGACACCCGGGAATCGAACCCGGGTCTCCTGCGTGGAAATTTAACATCTGAACCACTAGCTTAAAAGGCAATTCCCCCTTGACCGGGGGAGATATTAGGATTTTGGTCATCAGGCAGCGGCTCTGAGCCACTCTGTTACATTTACAGTACATCAACACTTCAAAATGATTGACACACAAAGTAGCTTTGATCCCTGGATAGCAAATCCCCTGGACGCACATCAAGAATGTCACATTGTACCAATATAACATCTGTGTAAGATCTAACGTCCATAACTCCACTGATACATCCACAGTATAACACTGTCACTGCAGAATTCGTACCAGACAAGGCATTCATGCGAGCGGGGTTGTTGATGGTCAGCACCGCAATGCCAGACTCCTGTTTGACCAGGTCAATGGAACCTCCAGGAAAAGCCTGCAGCTTCTCTCTGACCTCGTCCTGGTTGAAACCATGGCTGCTGGAGTAAACCCAACCACTGCTCCGTCTCTGAAATGGCCTGAGAGGAATAGAGATAGTTAGAACATGACACCCTATTCCTTCTGCATCATGCATAGGAGATCCCTTAACCCATGTGCCTTGGCTCTCTGAATTTGCAGAGGTTGCTGTTACAGCAGGAACAGGATCTGATTGCTAACCCCAGTATTAAATACATACTTGACGATGCTCAGCTGTAAAATGTTTAGAGCTAAGAGAGCAGGTGGTGTAGAACTCATGAACAGAAAGAAAAAAGGAGTATAAATGTTTCGTAAGAGACATAAGTGCTGCAATCATATGACTACAGACAGTTTGTTATACAATGTGGTATCATGTCCCCTGGAGAAATACAGTCTACTTAGTGCAATAGTTACTTTCCATAATGGTGTATTGTGATCTGGGGGAGGTCATGGGCAAAAGGTTTAATAAGTTAAATATTAATTAAAATATAAAACACTTCAAAAGGTTGATGACCATGACCTTCCCCGGATCATAACACACTACACTACTATGGAAAGTTTCAGCACAATGGAAACAAGTCCCCAAGGACTTTTTTGTGTTATCCTTTTAGCCTTAATGTCTGACGGTACCACGTGCTGTTCACATTTCGGACTAATAAAGTATTAAATCAATCAATCAAAAACCTGGGTTGTGGGCAAGCGTAAAAGATATATACATACTGACAACTTCAACTTTGCAATATAGATTTAACAAGCTGCTTGTATAATAATAAAACGAATATTGTATTATAATATAACACATGATATTAGTACTATTAGTACAATATTTTGTCTACAGCCGAATTAGATTTTGGTGAATTAACCACTTAAAACCCTATACTGTCTATTTCATTGACTGGGGTCCCCCCAGGGATCTATACGTGGTCCTATCATTTTTTTCCCCGTCTACAAATACACCAAATACAGTATCGTTGCCAAAAATAGCCGATCTAACAGCGAGTCACAAGGCAACAGCGTTGTGAGCTTGTAGATTGGCTATTTTTGGAGAATGTTCAGTTATGACATTAGGGTTGGGATCCTTTGGGATTTTAACGATTCCGGTTCCTCAACGATTCCCTCTTAACGGTCCGATTCCTTAACGGTTAATTCCCTTTAACAATTCCTATAGGGGGTTCCAGACTGTAAGGCTTGCAGGTCTGTAACTCTGAGAGTGTACAAATGGAACCAAATGGACCCTTACGGGTCCATTTGGTTCCATTTGTACACTCTCAGAGTTATGGTGGTCCTTGAAATTAAAACCTTTGAGGACCACTGGTATTGTAATTGTATAGCAGACGCTCTGACAGTGTGATAAAACCGGTTCCGGGAAACGGTTCCAAAGGAGAGGGAACCGATTCCGGTTCCTCAATATTGGATCTGGTTCCTGCGGTTCTGGATCCCTACCCTATAGGACATGCCCATATAGGGACGCTAGGGTTCATGTGGTTAAAGGATCCTAGAGGTGAAGTTCCTTTACCTACTCCAGGACCCCCTTCTGCTGACACTTCTCTTGAGGAGTCTGCTCACTGCACACAGAACCATCCTTCTGCAGCTTGGAGATGGAGAGGAGAACATCAAATTAATCGACTTTCTAGCAGGGAAAGTTCTCGTAAACACGGGGCAACAAATAATTATAGACGATGGAAATTCAACTAATGTGATAGTACCTACATACACGTTTCATGTTATAATTTGGCATTTTATACATTTGAAAACTTGTGAAACAGGACATTCTGCATAATGAGTACATTCTACTTTTGGTACATTTTGATACCAAATACTTTTGTACTTATAACTCATAGTAAATGTTGAATTCCGGACTTTTACTTGTAACATAGTATTTCTACATTGCCGTATTGATTTACTTGAGTAAAGAATATGAGTACTTTTTCCACCACTGCATTTAAGAATAGCTGCCCCAGTCCAGTGTTTAGTATCATTCTAACGAGTTCCATGCAGTAACAGTCATTTAGCAGTTTTTTGCTACTTCAAGAACTGCTTCCACTTCACCATCTACACCTGATAATCCAAGCTTTCCGTACAGCTGCAATGTTTGTTATTGAGTTTAACGTGATTTAATACAATCAGATAGGACTTTTCTGTTTGGATGAATGGGGTGTCAATTGGTATTGTAACTCTAGATGTCAGATATTAAACATACTAAGAGTTGCTTGCAGCTATGTGAACCCATGCAGTCCAGTGTTTATCACCTAGTATCATTCTAACGAGTTCCAAGCTGCATCTCATTCATTTATCAGTTTTTGCTACTTCAAGAACTGCTTCCACTTCACCATCTACACCTGAACTTTCATTGTCATGTGGAAAATGTCAGTCTTTGGTGTGCCTTTCGTTAACGGACAACGAGGCTTACATCTGCAGCACATTATAAACATAATGACGCAACATCACACACACAACATATTTATTATGAAATATGAACGGCTAACCTTGGTTGCTGTGCAAGTCTAGCTGTGTTCCAATGAAACTTGTCCCCCTGGAAACATGAACTAGATGTCGGAAAGCTTCCAATACAGGGCCTACTGTTGCAATGTCATGCATTTCGCCACTGGGGGGCAGAATGACACCCTTGCAGCAAGCAGGGGCTTTATCTGTGTAATTATTTCTGCTCGTCCACACCAGTCCACACCAAATGGAAGTGTGGGTAAAAAGTCAGGTCCATTGATTTCACAATGACGATTTTGCTATTGGGTTGTGCATGCATCTTTCATAAAAACCCCATTAGCCTCTCAGTTTACTGTGATTTGTGAGTTAATAAATCATAGGTCTAGGACTAGCCTATATACCACAAAGAATGATCTGGTCTTTGTCTGACTCAACATTTTGTAAACACAGCCTGCTGAGGAAGACTTTGAGCAGGCATGTCCTTATTCAGTATGAAGGAGAGATGGCTTTGAAATGCAGCTGTTGGCACAGGGAAATGGCAGTCGTACTATTATGTCACATCTTTTGGTCTATTGGCAAATCTTTTTTTCAGTATTGTGCTGTGTGTTTGTGAAACTAAAGACCGCAATTTCCTTTTGGGATGATTAAATTGCACTGTGCTTTGTCATGCAGGGCTGCCTTGTCACAGACAACAGATAGATGTGCAGGATAGCCTGGCTAAGTAAAGATACTTGCATAGATAGTGCATTTATACAACAAAAACTAGTCTGAAGAGTCATATCGTAAATGGTGCCTTTATATAGCACCTTTATCCAAAGTGCATTAGGCTACCTTCACCCATTCACACACAGACGGCAGAGGAAACCATGCAAGGCACCAACCTATTCATTGGAAGCAATTAGAGGTTCTTGCTCAAGGACACTTCGGGCCCTATATTGCACGCCGCCTTACCCCTTATGCCTACACTTTTAAGACATTTTTAGTATTTTGAAGAAGAAAAAATGTGTGAAAATAGCTGATCTACATCAACACGTTGTGAGCTTGTAGATCGGCTATTTGAACAATTTAAAAATGTTTTTCAAAATAGTAAACAATGCCTAAAAGGTTTAGGCACAAGGCGGCTCGCAAGACAGGGCCCTTCGACACTAACCCACTGACAGCAGGGGATCAAACTGGGAACCGTCCGCTTCCCAAGCGGCCCCTATACCTCCTGAGCCACTGCCGCTACTGTGTTTCCTACCTGATGTTCCCATGGTGCTCTCTAAGTCCTGTCACTCAGAAATACTGTAGTGTCCCAGGCTGTTAGTGGCTGAGGAAAAGAATCCCAGCATGCCCTGGGATGTATCTGTGTGTGTGCATTATTGTTCTATTATTGTGTTATTGTTCACCATGGGAATGTGTTGGGGGAGGGTATGTGTGGTTGTGATTAATGTCATTGTTTTGTGTTCAGTTTATTTCAATTGTTTATTTTATGTGTGTGTTTTGAGGAAACACCCTGAGTCATAGGGTTAGTTGCAATTACATTGATATCAGAAGTGGTATGATCTTGCTGGAAGAGATTTTAAAAAAAACTGCAGCTTCTCCAGGGTAAGATGTGAAAGCCATGCGGGAGCTCTGTAGAGGTACCAGCTTACACATGCTCTCAAAGAAGAGACTGCCAGCCCTGGAGGAAAGCTTACAGACTACAGGCAAGCCTCAGAGAGTAGAGGAGACAATTAACTATACCACTCTTTTATGGGCACCCTGGATCATCGATTTGGCTGGCCCCCCTTCAAGCCTGTCCACTTGATGGAGCGGATAAAGGGAGAGCATGAGAGCCTATGCCGCCGAGCTGAATGAACGGATACAACGCAGCTATCCCGCCTTCCCACGCCATGTCCAGAAGGAGTTGGCCCTGTAGGCCTTCATGCATGGACTCCGGCCCTACCGCCCTTGGAGCGTGTTCGTCAGCCCACGGACACTGCTGCAATTCCCTAACCCCGATGCCCCTGAGTATGCAGCTGATAGATATGTTTTGTGGACCAGATTGATATGATCTAGAAATATCGATCTAACCAGTCAAATTAATATAGTGATGTCTTTTTGGGCCTGTACTTCAGTCTTTTAAACATGCCTTTTGTAACTCTACTATACTTTCTCTACCAAGGCCATGTAGCTGGCTCCATATTTGCTATCTGGTGCTGGCTCCATATGTTCCCAATCAGTAAAAACATGTCTTGGTCAACGTTTTGTGTTTAATGTCCTAATGACCTGTATCTCTGTACGATGACCGATATCTCTGTTTGACCCGGCATCGTCACTAATTCCCTTTTGTCAGCTGTCATCCTGTCACAGATAAAACCATGCACATGTCCTATGATATCGAAGGAACAACTTGTTTATGGAACCGAGAATTGTACACAAGGACACCCTAAGATGAACAACAACTTATTATTAAGACAGCCAGACGCCTGTCCATCCTACGACTCCCATCCTACGTCTGAGGGTCTTAAAGCCAATCATAAGGATGCACCTATGTCTGATGTCATTGAAGTCCAACTGTGTATAAATACTATTGCCTGTTATTGAAGCATTAGTGTGTGTTTGTGCGTGGAAGTGCTTGTTGTCTTATGTCAGTGTGTCAGTGTGTTTGATATTCTTGTCTGTAACTTGTACTGTCTCCTGTGTGCACACTCGGGCAATACAGACTAATCATTTTGGACGTACCAGGTGTCTGACTCTCATTTCTTTGGGTGTTGGCTGGACGGGTATTGGGGGGTCTTAGTACCAAACCATCTTTTCATCTTTCTTTGGCTCGTGCCTTATTCATAGGGTTCAAATTTAACTCTATTAATGGTCCTTCGATAAACGGTTAAACATCCACCCGAGATTATAATTTTTTTATAATTTTTTTCTCGACCGGTGTGTTTAGAATCAGCGTTCAAATTTACTTTATTTTTGCATTCCTTCTGGGTGACGATTCAGCGGTGAATTCAGATTCAGTTTTTTTTTGATACTTTTCCTTTTTTGGACCCCCACCTCCTCCTCCTCCAGTCGACACTCCAGAGGGCCGATCTGTTCATCTACGCGAGGTGAGACAGCTCTTATCAGCCGCCCTGAAACCAGACACTTTGGGTATGTGAAAGTTCTGTATTGCTCACACGGGAGGCTATAGTATAGTACTTGTTATATCTTGTTTGTCTTGTAGTTTCTGTTTACTGTTCCGTACAGTTGTCTTAGTTGTCATAATGTACTAATTTTCCTTCTATACTGATATTTGACCTAAGATTAACCCCTGCCACCCCTTTACACACTGCCTATCGGCTGTATGTGGGTTAATGTTCTAGTCTACTGTTCTAGCCTTAGATAGACAGGCATAAAACGTCCGCCTTATCGGGTCTCAAATCAGCTGAGTTCAAGGGTACTTCAGTGTTGCTCTTCCCCTGGCCTCATATTACCTGCTAGCTACAGGTAACACATTTGTATGCAGTTGTATTTCTATGTTAGTACCACCCATCGGATAGTTGTCCGCGAGTACAAAACATTAATAGGCAGCTGCATACTGGAAACACAATTTCCAACCCATACGGCATTGCCAGGTTGCCTTCCTTGTAATTCAGAAACTTCTGCATCGGTCGTTGTGAATATTCCCAGTTGTTCATATATATATATATATATATATATAATTGTGCTATGTTTCGCCCTGCATGATTATGTATGTGTGTATATGGATTTATGGTGTGTACCTCTGAAATGCCACGTTAACACGTCATTTGGTTTTTGGTACATGTATAAATCATTATGACTGAGCAGCTGGATATTCTCGGCGAGTCCGTTTGAAGTTTGTGTTTTACTTACCTTGTCAGTACATTTTTTTTGTTTGTTTGTCTTGTACATTTTGTTTTAGTTTGTTTGTCTTCAATTGTGAGTTACATTATGCCATTACAGCTGGTCTGTGCATATAAACTCTCTCTCCCTCCCTAACTAAACCCAACACCCTGGTCTTATCAAATTGACCTTGGAGTAAACTGCAGAGCTGTAGCCTATTTTTTTTCCCCCCGCCGAGTTGCTGTTACTGATACTAATTTTTTTAAGACCATTTAAACTTTGACACACACAGATACATTCAGTATGTGCCAATCAGAGGGGAATTATTATAATATATAATCCAGATACACCATTCAATTATTTTTCATTTTTAAACTTTAATATTTTGATTTCATTCCCATTTTTCTAGAAACTAGCCACCTTTAAAGTCTCCTGTGTTCCTTTCACTTCTCCTGTGTTCCTTTTCTCCAGGCAACCTCTGTATCACTAAACGAGCTGCAGCATCTCATCCAATCAGCCCCTAAAACAGCATTACATCAGCACGGAACAGTTGGTATAATATCTATTCCTTATCTCCTAGGATAAACCACAGCCTGCTGATTTGCGAATACAGTATATTTTATTGTTATTATTATTTTTACTTCACATCATGGGCAGTCTAATAACAACCTTTACTTCATACATGGAAAAGCCAGAACAGCAACTTATGGCCATACCGGGTCCTCCGGTTAGCCCACTTGAACCCCCTAGACAGGTTTCCAACACAAATCAGGCTAACATTACACACCCTCCAAACACCGGACACACCGCTGGGCCTTCTACACCCAGTAAATGTCAGGCTCCGCGTCGAGATTATAGGGCAGTCCAGTGTTACAGTTGTGGAGAATTAGGACATTCGCTGGTAAAATGTAACAACCTAAACGATGAGCTCCCGTTCAAACCCCAGAATACAGGGACACGCCGGGCTATAAACCCAGAGCCACCTGTTCAAAGACCCAGGGAGCACCCCAAAAACCCCAAAATGTCCTGGAAAATAGAACGTAATCGCCCCATACTGATTATCGGCGACTCCAACCTTGCGAGAATGCCCAAACCTCATCCCAGGTCGAACATACAGATACAAGCTTATCCAGGAGCAAAATATCCACATTTCTCTCAACTTTTAGCGAGGACTCCGGTAGACCACCACGCCACTGTTGTTATCTTATCTGTAGGTATCAACCATCGGAATGAAAGTTCCCTGCAGAACGGTTCACAGCTAGATGAAATGTACAGAGCAGCTCAAACCACATTTCCAAACGCATTGGTATACATCCCCATGGTAAATTTCAGCCGCACACTGACAACACGTCAGAGGAGGATATTAGAGTTACTTAATACTCTCATATATAGCCACTATCACCATCTTTTCACCCTCCCCGCAGCCGAATTCGAGACCCAGGGAGATCAGATTCACTGGACCCCGCGGACTGCAAACAAAATATATGCCCATTGGGTACACCAGTTACATCAGAACTCGATGTTGTAGTTTTTTTTTGTCACATTCAAATTAGAGATTCATATGTATTAATGAATGGCCATCTTGAAATAATCTGATACCTGTTACATTTATATTTTCCCAAGTATTAATCTCTCATGATGTGTCTTGTTCTCATTTTTTCCTATATTCTATGTCTCACTTTCCATCACCACCAGAAAATTGGCATTATGGGAAATATCCTTTCCCCATCACAAGAGCATGAACGGCTTCCCAGGCATGGTCCCACCAGTGATAACCAAGGGCAGGGTACCGTTCACTCAGGCCTACCAACTTCATTTGATAAGTCAATGTATGAAAGTGAGGATGATGACAAGGTTTTGTTCGAAAAATTTGCTCTTTCTCCACGTTCTAAGGATGTGGACCTGCTTGGACCTGCTGTCGGTGACGCTTCAGGACTTTCCCCCACCCCATCCGACGTTCCTCTACCTGACACTAGTAAGACATCAAACATTTTACCTGGACGTCGGGTTAACACTAAAAAGGCGGTTTCTAAAACCCACCACACACAGCCACACACTGATCAACATCCAGTAGAGCTCCACCCACTAACCCCTCCATTCATTGCCTATCCACAGTCTGATGGGTACCAGAAATGGTATCCCGAGGACATTAAACTTACGGCAGCCAATCTGCCTGACATTCGATCTGAGCCGGAGGCATGGCAGGCCGCTCTTAAAGCCAAGATAAAAACGCGTCACCTCAACGCAAAACAGGCCCGAGATCTAATTACCCAATGTTGTCCGCTCGTTATGGCGCACAACATTTCGCGAGGAGTTATTCTTAGCGCTCAGAACGGTCTCCCGTTCCACTATCTCTGTGTAAAGATAAATGATGACACTCACATACCTATAATGATCCGAAATGAGTCCCACCAGATGGCTGTAGAAAAAATGATTGAAAACGCACACGGTCTCATGTGTGCTAACCTTTATTGAGATGCTGTCACTGACTTCATTTATAAATTCATTCACTAAATACAACACAAACAGCACATAAATGGGGGACCGGGGCCCACCGACAACAGGTGCCAACCAGGAACCATTCAGGTAATACACTGTACACCCAGAGCACACCAATGTATTAATTCCATTTTATTATTTGCCATTCATTAGTTCAGTTTCTGATGGTCTGGTCTTAAGTTAAACCTGTTTTATGTTTTTCTTTCTCGTTAGCGGATAGTTTAGTATTTATTTTGTTTTGGTAGCTGAGGGGATTCTATTTATGGCGACGGGGACATTTTCTCTGGCATAAATGGAATCCCACCTTTTGTTTCTTTGATCAACCATCATTTTTGACTTCATGTTAAAATTCCACCCTATAGTATTTGTTATAAAACCTTCTCCATGTCTGCTTTATGCCTTACAGCATCACTGTACCCCGAAAGAAGGCAGCCGAGATCCATTCAGATCCAAATTACTGATGTAAAGATTTTTGGGTGACCCAAGACCGTATTGGGATCAGAGGTCAGTGGATTTCAGAGGGGTCACAACAGAGGTGAGGTGTGTTGTTATATGTTTTGGATAGATGCTGTCAATATATATATGCGCATATCAGACACAATATGTGTCTACCAGTGTGTGCATAGATATTTATTGCCTGGTACATTTGTTCCTTTGCATTTTAACATCTTACGCCTCCTGTGCTCCTCTGGAACTCCAACAAAGATTTACACATTAATATGAATCCTGGTACAATTTGCTCAGTTTTTAATAATAATTCATATCCATTTACTTAAAAAGGAACTTCATTTTATTTTTCATTGTCGGTTCAAAAATAATAATAATAATAATAATAATAATAATAATAATAATAATCTTCAAATATTTTGTTAGATTCTCAGAATACACTAAAATACTCGTTGTCAATTTACCCACTACTAAGTATATTGGATAATCAAATTCTCATAGGTTCTCTCACTCCCTTATCCAATACAGCCTCCTCTCATTTCTCCCGTTTCTTATCTGTTTACATTCTCTTGGTCGGAGCTGTTCTCATAACAAAGTAGGCTATAGTTAATAATGGCTCACAGAGAAGACTACTTTAACAATAAGTTTCAATGCCTTAATAATACATTTTAAACTATTTTCAATATTTCAAATTCTCTTAAATATTTTTAATATAATTTAAACTAATAAGTAATACGGAACCAAGTCAGGATAAAATATTTCTCTTTCCAAAATTAGAGTTAAAAAAAAAAAAAAAAAAAACTTTGAACACTGAGTGACTCTCTCTCTGTCTCTCTCTTCTCCCTGTTGAGCGCCTGTTGTTTATGGTGTGTGGGTGAGTGAGAAAGTGCAGGAAGTGTTAGTAACTGCCACGTTGCTTGGCAACGACCTAGCCTCCATTAAGTTCAACTTCATTCAACCCATATCAGTTAAATTAACCCTAATACGATTCAATATGTTCTAATATCAATATTGGAAAAAAAATAACTATAATATTAAGTTTATTATAAAGTCATTTTGAATTATTTTTAAAAAGTTTTGAAAATATTTTATCATTTTAACTTCAGATTTTTTTGAGCTGGTAGATCTGCTCTTTTTGAAAATGTTTAATTTCGATTTATTTTGGTGTACTTTACCGAACTCTAATATACTCTTCAGAACAAAGATGTTTATTCCTTATTTTTCATTGTTATATTATAATTTTAAATATTTTAATTATAACTTTAACAAATGTTTGAAATTTTATTTTTTTAATTTTTTTTCTTTTGATTTTCAGTTTGATTTTTTTGTCTTTCTCATCAACAAATTCATCCTCTGACACACACTATATTACAGATATATGGGTGTCAAATAGAGGGGAGTTTGATGAATATTTGATTTAAATATGATTTGATTTAAATGTTTAATATGCTTTGTTTGTGTTTGTTTTATTTTAGAACGAGAATGTAAGCCACTCCATTAATCCAATTCCTGGACAACAATAAGGTCACAATACCTGCTAATTGTGACATACAGGGCTAAAACTTTAATTTTATTCCAAACTGTTTTAAACTCTGTTTCATACTATAGTCAACTGTAGGTCTCATGCCAAACAGTAAATTTGATTTCCATCTATCTTACAGATTTCAACTAATGTCTTGGATAGATGTTTGATGCCCCCATGCCTACATGATGCAATCGGAAAGTATTTCGTGAGTTTTTCCCTAAATAAAGTGTAAAGTGATGTAATAAATACAGGTATCAGGAGTGTATTGTTCCAGTCTCAAATACTTGGACCAACAGGTCAACTTGTTAAATAAAGCACATGACCACAGTTTCACACGAGGAGGATAACTTTTCTATTCCTGGACATGCACAGAATCGGATCGGACACGTAGGTGTCTTGTCTGATTTCAATTTGAAATTGTCAGACTGGTTAGTTTTCTCTCACTCTATCAACAGAAACGGGCTAAGGGTCATTAACGGTGCTAAAATTGATTAAATCTAAACATATTTTGAAAAGGTTTGTTGGGACAGTACATTAGCTGAGATTTTTTTGAATTATAATAAAGTTATTTGCAAGTTGCAAGGGGAAAACTTTTTTGGTGTGGTGTCTTAAAATGTCATGAAATATAACCATGTTTTGCTTCCTAATTGAATAAATAACCATTACATACAGTCCTTTTGAATTAATATCTGAATAAATTACATAGTCCTTTTGAAGATTTTGCCCTTATAGTCCTTTAATACAATTTAAAAGGCAATTTATGTCTACATGTATCTGAACATGTCTCCTTATATGAATTAATTAATTAATTACATTTTCTTTCAATGTAATCTACCAATCTAGTCCCCAAAGAACTGGGGACTGATAGATATGTTTTGTGGACCAGATTGATATGATCTAGAAATATCGATCTAACCAGTCAAATTAATATAGTGATGTCTTTTTGGGCCTGTACTTCAGTCTTTTAAACATGCCTTTTGTAACTCTGCTATACTTTCTCTACCAAGGCCATGTAGCTGGCTCCATATTTGCTATCTGGTGCTGGCTCCATATGTTCCCAATCAGTAAAAACATGTCTTGGTCAACGTTTTGTGTTTAATGTCCTAATGACCTGTATCTCTGTACGATGACCGATATCTCTGTTTGACCCGGCATCGTCACTAATTCCCTTTTGTCAGCTGTCATCCTGTCACAGATAAAACCATGCACATGTCCTATGATATCGAAGGAACAACTTGTTTATGGAACCGAGAATTGTACACAAGGACACCCTAAGATGAACAACAACTTATTATTAAGACAGCCAGACGCCTGTCCATCCTACGACTCCCATCCTACGTCTGAGGGTCTTAAAGCCAATCATAAGGATGCACCTATGTCTGATGTCATTGAAGTCCAACTGTGTATAAATACTATTGCCTGTTATTGAAGCATTAGTGTGTGTTTGTGCGTGGAAGTGCTTGTTGTCTTATGTCAGTGTGTCAGTGTGTTTGATATTCTTGTCTGTAACTTGTACTGTCTCCTGTGTGCACACTCGGGCAATACAGACTAATCATTTTGGACGTACCAGGTGTCTGACTCTCATTTCTTTGGGTGTTGGCTGGACGGGTATTGGGGGGTCTTAGTACCAAACCATCTTTTCATCTTTCTTTGGCTCGTGCCTTATTCATAGGGTTCAAATTTAACTCTATTAGCAGCCATGCCTGTTTCCTCCTCTCTGGGAACACCATCTCGGTCAGTGAGGCCCAGCTGAAGTACAATATCTGGACTGTGAGCTGAATAATACCAAGTGCCAGGCCAAATGGCCAATATTGACACGGGAGCTTCACTTCCCATGGTCCGCCCTGTGGTCCAGCACTGCGGTCATCCACAATAATGCAGATTCAAACTGTAACCAGGGAGTGAGCTTTGATCAAAGGCCAAGGACTGTTCCAAATCATGGTGGCCAATAGAAGACTGCACCACACGTTCTGGCTGGCCAGCATCCAGGATGCCTGCTTCATTGGGCTGGATCTGCTTGAGTGATGGGTAGTGGTGGTAGACATTCTTAGAGCCTTTCATAGACACAGTGACTATACCCCTTAAATGTTGTCCCATCCAGAGAGTTTATCAGGTTAGCATGGGTCTGTTGGGACACAGCCGTGACCACGGCACCAACTAAAGGTCCTATTTGGCATGCACACGGCCCCCGACAACAGCACCAGAAACGGGCCTGGATACATGGGAGAGAGAGGACTTTGTCTCGGGTGTTGTTGCGGCCGTTCGACCCAGTTGAGAAAAAAAGAACCAGGTTGGGAGACAGAGAGATCCTCCACACCGGACGGCCCACACACTGGGGTATCAGATGATTGGGGCCCTGTGGAAGTAAGGGAGGCATCCACCATAGCATCCTGGGACTTGGGTGAGTGGGTTACAGGGGAAAACAGAACCCCTAAGATACTGTGTAGCGGTCCAGGATCTTAATGGCTGAGGAAAGGATTCCCAGCAGGCCTTGGGGCACATATGTGTATATTATTGTTCTAGTATTGTGTTTTTAGGAAACACACTGAGTTCTAGGGGTAGTTGCAAGGAACAACATTGAACTGAGTTGGTACAAATAAGAGTGTTCCTATAGAAAGTTGTCATGACTTCTCCTTCGGGTCAGAAACCCACTAGTCATTACAGTTTTAGGATAAGGATTTTATTTTCTGGCCAGCTGAAATATCTAAAATGTCTCATCTATTGATGATGTTTATAATACGTTTCTGGTTAGACATAATATATCCATGTTATAGTTACAATTTGGCCTGTTATGTTATAGGTAGGGATGTATTTTTTTCCCCAAAAAATCTTGCCTACGATAATACTGTAGTGAATATCGGGCTACACCACACCTCTTTCGAGAAACATAATATCATACAAGCAGAGTGAGTTGCACCTTTCTGAGTGGGTAGTAAAGGGTAAGAATTGCACTGGGATATAGTAGTTACTGTGCAAACACAGACAGGCATAAACAACTGCAGACATGTGGGTGCATTATTCAAACAATGTGTCACACTAGACGTCAGTGATTCTAAAACCAACACCAGCAGCATTGAGGTGTGTAAAGTTTTGTTAGATTCTTGTGAATTATTCAGGGTTAGAGGTACAGGGTCAAGCAGACACCCAGTCAGCAAGATATAACCATCTCATCCATCATGTCGTTGCTGTCGGACAACCTTGCATCTCCATATTTCATCTTTTTATGTTTTATTCATAAATAAATGCCCTATTTTATACTTCATCGTAGGACAGTGTCACACAAAAGTAGCTAAAATAGACAGATTATTTTTCTCATTTCCTGAAAAGCAACGGTCTTGGATACACAAGTTGTCCGCCCGACGGCGACGATATAATCATCTCTGCAAGAGACAGAATGAAAGAGACTTGGACAAAAAAGAGAAAGAAAATGAGGACAGTGGGAAAACAGATGGGCAGAGACATGGAGAAGGAGAGACATACAGAGATGAGCGCTGAGGAGAACAGGGAATTACTGTCAGAGGAGCAGAGGAGCTTGAGCTATGTTCTGTCCTGTGAAATAATCTATAGCTTCCAGGGACGTAAATCGTTCTTCACATCCTCCACCCGTCTCCAATGTAATACTCTGCTCTGGGCAAACAAACTAGGGGGGAATCAGAAATAGCTTGTAGAGAACACTGCTTTTCTTGGTGCTTTAACAATGTGTGTGTGTGTGTGTGTGTGTGTGTGTGTGTGTGTGTGTGTGTGTGTGTGTGTGTGTGTGTGTGTGTGTGTGTGTGTGTGTGTGTGTGTGTGTGTGTGTGTGTGTGACAAAATTATTTTCGCAAGCAACAGCGTTGTGCCATATTAGTATTAAGCTAAATTAAACCCTATATATTTGTTGAGAATGTCCCTCAGGGGTCGCTTTTTCCCTTTAGTCAACACCAAATTCTTCACCAAAAATAGATCTACAATAGATCTACAAGCTCACAACGCATCGCTGTGTAGACTAATTTATTTATTGCTTGATTTTTACGAATGTTCGCCTATTATAACATGCCCAGAATAGAGGACGCTAGGGTTCATGTGGTTAAAGGGTCATCAGCTATAGGATACAGTGGCCGTCCCAGTGGCTCTGTCTCTGTTTTAGAATCCACGGTTCTAGAATCTATTTAAAAGCAAGGAAGGAATCTTAAAAGGTCGGTGGGACTCTTCCCAGGCAGACATTCCAATCCTGACAGACTGGCAGCTCTCTCTCCTGCTGAGTACAGTATAGACAACTGGGTCAACAGCGCGCAACCTGTCTCTAGGCATCACTTCATCACAGTGGTTCTAAAACGTCTTCATGTCAAGGACCCCCAAATTAACATTGTCCGCAGACCCACATCTGACAATATTTTGTGTTAGGTACCCCCGTACGAGATTTGTGTTTAAAAAAAAATCCAAATCTTTCAAAATGTCTTTCAAGATTTTTTAAATTAGCAGATCTACAACATTCACATCGCGATGCATTGTGAGCTTGTATATCAGCTATTCTCAGTGTGTTTCAACGATGCTGAAAGTTGCTTACACATACACGGTCACGTACATGTAAGCAAGTGTATAGGGTTAAAGTGGTTAAACTGATTTTGATGCTATAACACATTTTGCTGGGGTCCCTCTGAAGGACCCCTGGGGGTCCCCGGACCACTTTGAGAACCACTCTATCAAGTACAGTGCCTGAATAGAATAGATTTGGGTGGTCATCTTTTCACTAGACCTGCCTCTTGCATCCATCCTTTGCTCAGTCCTTTCAGTTGTTCTGATTGAAGCCGGTGATGCGGTTTTATGATCCATCCCTGAGTGCAGGAGAGTGGAGGATGTTGTCAGAGCCTGTACCTGATAATGGAAGTGAGTCTGAAATTACAAACTGCCTAATGCCAGAGACAGACCCTGACAGACAGCGTGAGTGTACAAAAAAGAGACTATAGGGGAGATGTGAGTGTGCGGCACGCACGTTTTTGTGTTCATGCATTATCATTATGTGCATACGTGTGTGTGTGTGTGTGTGTGTGTGTGTGTGTGTGTGTGTGTGTGTGTGTGTGTGTGTGTGTGTGTGTGTGTGTGTGTGTGTGTGTGTGTGAGAGAGAGAGAGCGAGAGAGAGAGAGAGAGACAGAAAGAAAGAAAGAAAGAAAGAGAGAGAGACTCACGCAGTGTGAGAGAGAGGCCCTCAAAGTGATGCATCACACCGATCAATATGCAGCTGTCCAGGGCTCTACAGGAAGTCTGGGAATGTGCTGCAGTCAGCAGGGCTCTAAAATCAACCCACACAGATAAGAACAACACACACACACACACACACACACACACACACACACACACACACACACACACACACACACACACACACACACACACACACACACACACACACACACACACACACACACACACACACACACACACACACACACACACACACACACACACACACACAGAGAGAGTGAGAGTCTATTTCAGGGCAGGAAGAAAGGCAGGTTGGCAGGTGCCAGGGGTCCTCTGGTGTCTCCAGGTTTCCTGTATGAGTGTACAGATCAGTGTTTTTCACACTGCGGGTCACAGTTTCTTTTAACGTTATTTTTTGTGGGTCACAGTTTCTTTTAACGTTATTTTTTGTGGGTCACAGTTTCTTTTAACGTTATTTTTTGGTGATTATCTTTTATGCTCGACACAATCTTAAGGCAATTTATGTTTAATTAATTTCATTTACAATTCCAGGCGCCATTTGTAACAGATATTTACAGCACTATTTCAATCTTTTGCATGTAGGGTGTAACTGCAAAATTCTGACCAAAGTATGTGTGACCTAGACATACCTTGTCTGATTCCTTTGATCATTTGCATGTTTTAAAAGCGGAATACTGTATTGATGAACAGTATACATAGAGACATGTTATCTCACTTGATTCTATTTATTGCTTATTTTATGCACAAAGTATTTGGTGGGTCCTGGGCCAAAAGTACCTCCACAGGTGGAAAGAAAATGTTTCTTTCAGTGGGACTGGAGAGCTCAGGCCACAGGCCCGATATGGAGGCCAGTGAGAAGAACATTTAGAAGCCTATTTTTCAGCAATTTCAATTCCGCCATATTTCTATATCTAGTCCAAAAAATGTACTCGGAAATGAATGCTATTGGTTGGGACCAGAGCGGGGGTGGGGAATTAATGCTACTGGTTGTGTAGCTGTAGTCAATCAAATTATCACAAGCATACCCTACTTTATCATCAATTTTAAAATAAATGGGACCATAATTTACCAAAACGCATATCATGGTGATTGAAAGAAGACATTAAACTAGCGACTGGAAGCATATAGTATTTATCACATTGTTTATTAAGGTAATAAAATCAAGTGTAAAGTTTGGCAAAAACCCATCGACTTGAATAGAGCCTAATTGCTTCTGACACCAGCAGAGGTGAAACAGCGAGACTACAGGCCATTCATATTTACAACCGGAATGCTAGCCCCTTGGTTAGGGCAGACATTCAGTGTTAATTTACCTCAGAGTGTTAAATTACAAACTTATCTTATCAGAGTTACATATGGATAAATGAACACTGAAGATTTTACTGTGTATTTGTAGCAATATGTTGAATCTACAACTTGGACATGAGCTTGTGATCGTTGAAATAACTGTTTATTTGAAGCAGGATAAATAATCTCGAATACAAACTGAAATCAATCCTATTCATTCTGTTTTGGGGAGCGATCCTAGCCATGTTTAGATTGGAAGTTGAAACAAGGTTTCCGCGGAGCGTGAGCTGTCAATATGGTGAAACTGAATCAGGTTTCATGGGTATGTAAATAAATACTCTAATAAGGTCCATGAGAGGATGGAAAATGTGTAGATATTACCATTACCGAGCTACCCCTGATGATACCCCTGGTGCGCACCTATAGGTGTGTGTGTGTGTGTGTGTGTGTGTGTGTGTGTGTGTGTGTGTGTGTGTGTGTGTGTGTGTGTGTGCACGCGTGTGTGTGTGTACAGTACAGTACAGTCAAAACATACTATTATATCACAGCTGTTAAAAAAGAAACTATTTGCTCAAATTCTGTGGTTTATTGGACAATGAGTGGGTAATAAGGTTCGATTGCTGGTTACTTTATCTAAGATGTTCTGAATAGATTCTGCAAGGCCAGGGTCTTTTGTATTAATGTATTTAACTGTTTATTGTTCGAGTGTGAAAGGGTATTGTTAATAAGTGCACAGATTTTTGCACAGATAAATTGTTTACTCTAGCTTTATCTGCTAACAATGTAATCAAAAGATATGATAAGGGATTCAAAGGGATGTTGAAAATTACACCAATGATCGTAAAATAACCAATTCCAGCATCTGGATCCCCCAGATGTGATCCCAGGCCAATAATGGGAAGCTACACTCTACCCAACCTGACACAGACATACAAACAGGAAAACATTGTGCAGGAGAATGCTGGGCTGGGCATCTGGAAAGGATGACAGTATTTATATCAGCACCGGTCCGGGGTAGGATTTCTGGCACCAAAACATTGTCTCACCTGCTATTTCTGTCAGAACATGGTGGCAAGTTTCAGACTAAGGGGTTAGGTGTCTCAGGGCCAGGGGAGTGTGTGTGTGTGTGTGTGTGTGTGTGTGTGTGCGCGCGCCTGGGGGGTTGCCATAGACTGACAGACAGCGTTAAAGAGGTGAGACTGAGTATAACAATTTTATCAGCTCATCACCGCAGATTATATGAGATTTGTGTTTATGTGAGACAATGAATGACCTTTCTCGAAAGACAGAAACAAATGTGCAGGGAGGAAAACACGCGCAGACACACACGCATGCATGCACGCGCGCGCGCGCGCACACACACACACACACACACACACACACACACACACACAGACACGCACACAGACACGCACACGGACACAGACACACACATCATCATAATGATGGACTGTCCCAAAGTCACGTACGAACTTCACCACAGTCATCACTCACATCACGGTGTCACCTAGGATGTCAACCAATAAGATTAAGGGAGCCAGACAACCCTCATGAGTCGTCTGGTCCCGTTCTTTAAATGCTGCGGGTTTAACCACTTAAACACCATATGGTTGAGCGGAGTCCCTCAGGGCTCTATACTAGTGTATTTTCAGTTTTCTGTTATTGTGGAGAAAGCTTTTACTGAAAATATCGGCTATTTATATAGTGGTTAAGACTGAGATAGCACCCAGGAGGAAGCGAGGGGGAATAATTATCATCATCATTATTATTATTAGTATTAATATTACTGAAGACTTTGACAGATGTTTAGAACTTATCGATACTTTAAGAAACTCTTGTCTAGTCTAGTGTGTGCTGCTAACCGCCAGAGGAAAAGCAAGAAAAACATTTCATCATACAACAATATCTTTTTGGTAGTGCTTTCACAGGCACTCCTTTACAAAGTTGATCAAATTAAGCCTTATTTCATACTTTAAAAATGTGCCGATCTGCAAGCTCACATGTAGATCGGCTATTTTCTGCAAAGAGATTTGGTGTAGAGGGGAAAAAGGAGTGGGACCATGCATAGACCCCTGGGGGACCCCACTCAATGAAGTATATAGGGTTTCACTTACTTAGTAAACTGGACCTGAGTTGGCTCTGTACTTGGATGGCTTTTTACACCAAATCTCTTCCCACCAGGATATGGATAGAATATGGATGCTGGGGTTCAAGTGGTTAGGTTAAAGGGGTAAAGTGACTGGAACTTTAAACAGAACACTGAATGAGAACACAATTTATAATGCTCCACTTCAGTCCGTGACGCAAAAAGAAAAACAGGAAATTCCTCATTACATTTATTACACAAAAAGAACAGCAAAGGCATCACTTTCATCATGATATGTTTCACCACATTAACCCAACAGACTGTATTGATATGTATCTGTCCATTCAGTAAGTAAAAGTAGAAAAGTTTTTTGTTCATTTCCTGTTTTCAGAAGTTCGGTTATGCATTCATTCAAAATGGGCTCGCATGAATACTGTTACGGTATTAGGTATTATGATTGGAAAACTGTAGCAATGGGTAAAGAGCAAAAATAACCAATGTAAAACATAATGTAATTTGTTTTGAAATTAAGGAAAACCAGCCTTTGGTACAAAGGTAGAAAAGGGGACGTTACAGGCATATCTGTTGATATCAGATAATGTGGGACATCTGCATTGTTATAATTATGTAACGTGTAAAGCCATGAATAAGAAATAAATCATCACAGAGAGGTCAAGTCATCACTGTAAGTAATACTTCTCTACTTCTCCACTACACTGAGAAAAGTAATGTTAGAGAAAATGTTAAGTTGACTAAAAGCGGACCTTAACCTAAATCCAACATACAGTACTATACATTTTGTCACATTTTGTGTATTGGTAAAAAAAAAAGAAAACACCATACCTCAATGATTTTAGACTTGATTGAAAAGCAGATGAATTCGAATGGATTCGGACAAAAACTTTAATAGGAGCTAGCATTACTTTTTACAGTGTACATGTAGCTATAACAAAGGGCATTATTAAAGAGTCCATTGTAGTTAGACCTGCAAGGCTACATGTGTCAAGGCTAGGCTCCAGACCTGAGCAAAGCACATTATTTCAAATGGCTGACATTAACATGAGGTGCACTTATTCTAAATTGCCTCGCAAGTGATGTTTTCCCTGTCCTCTGAGGCCATTCACGTTGCTTGGCAAGTTGTCGGAGCACACCTCGATAAGCTGAGATACTGTATAATATGAAACGGTTTCAGATGTACAGAATAGTTATTTTGCCTCGATCCTTGTTAAGCTCCACTGGATGGGAAATACATTCTAAAAGTTGGTGAACTCAAGGCTAAAGCACTTCTGACTCAGTACTTTCGGGTCCATTTTGGTTACATTTGTACACTCTCAGAGTTAAATGAACACTCTGGGGTTTATAGTGTAGGACTAGGCAGACAGACTGGGTTTGGTATGTACAGAGGTCATGGAGATTGGAAGGAGACTCAAGGTTCAGGGTTGAGGGATTAGAGGTGATAAGCAAAGGCATCTTGTTGCATCGCAGGGACCAGTCAGGACAGTTCAAATGATGACTGTCTCCATGTGAAAGGCTGAGTAGGAGGAGAAGGAGGAGATGTGTTTCAGTGGGATAGAGGGCGGTGCAACAGGAGTGGTGGAGGGCGAGGAGGAGGTGGAGGAGGAGATAGAGGGGGGGCGGCTGGCCCACCGGGCAGGGAGGCGTCGGTTTGCAGGCCGGGCAGGCCTCGAGAAGTTCTTCTGGTCGGAGGAAGAGGAGATGGAAGAGTCTTTGTTTTCCTGAGGAGAAATCAATGAATTAACATTAAGGATTATCACACCCTTCCAATCAACCTCTAAATTCACCAGCTCAGATACTTTACATTTTGTCACTTGTCCCATCTGTAGTCCCATTCTTGCCCCTAGGGAAAACAACAAGTATTATTTAAAATAAAATGGTCAATACATTGTCTCGTCCTGTGGCAAAAGAGAAGAAATTGAAGATACAGTGAAAAACAAAAATGTACATGCAAGAGAATAGTTGTATATAGTTTTAGATTGTAGATTTGTATTTTTGGAAACATCTCCATTTCATTTCAATACTCTTTGGTCAAGGTTAAATCAACATTTTTATCCGTTCGAATTACAGAGATTACCTCTGCATTCTTTCTGAGTGGCAAGATTAAATTGGCCTGATAATCGTTCCCACAATTTCAGAAGAAAAAACAAATCTGAAACGTAATTCCTGTGGTCTGCTAAGGGCATTCAGTCAGCTGGCTGTTTGCAGATGTAATCACAAGTAACGCGAGGGCCTGAAAACCACTTCCAAAAAGAGGCCCTCACGATGAAAGAGGAGATTTTCTGGAAAGGTGGATGCGTGTGTGTGTGTGTGTGTGTGTGTGTGTGTGTGTGTGTGTGTGTGTGTGTGTGTGTGTGTGTGTGTGTGTGTGTGTGTGTGTGTGTGTGTGTGTGTGTGAGTGAGTAGGGGGGGGGGGGTTATTGACATCCTGCCAACTTAGCTTTGTGTGCCACACCACCACTTCCTTTTATTAGGAGCCTTTTAGCAGTGCAATGGCCCAGATGCCCAGATCATAATCGAGGCTTTGGCCCGCTTCTCTCTCCGAGCACATACCAGAAATAAACACTATTCCCATTGGAGTTGTCCTCAGCCAAGGACAATCGCTGAGCCTTTCACAATGCAACAGAATACAAAGCAACAGAATGTGTGACGTCCTCCATATCCAGTGGTAGCACTGGGCTTGCAAGCAAATAATTTTACTTCAGTACAAAAGCATTCATGTGGCAAATGGATGCCTGTTATTATACAGATGTTATATTAACCTTTCCAATGTGAAGATACAGATAAGATTTGTGCGTATGTCCGCGTGTCCGTGCACACAACATGTAAGGATCAGACTCCACTCACCTGCATTGTAAGACACGTGTCTCTCACACTCATGGCGGTGTGGCTGCTGAGCTGTGCAGTATGTGTGATGTGCGTGTAAGAAGTCTGTGAAGAGTGCGTGTGTCTGGGGGCAGGAGGTTGGGGCGCAGGCTCCATGTCCAGCATGTCCAGCAGTTCTGCAACCTTCTCCTCGTGCCTGGTGGGACTGATGTTGGGACTCGAAGCGGTCTGCTTCTGTTGGTTCTGGTGCTGCTGAGCCCAGGCGGCGCTCTCGTAGCTCTTCAGAATCCTCTCCACCGCTCCGTAATTAGACCGCGACCCCTCGGGCCGTGGATAGGCAGCCAGAGTCAGGGGCTTCCATGGGTGGTCGTTCATCACACGAGGCCCATGCCTGGAGGTGTCAGCCTGGGCAGAGGTACGCCCTGGCTGTGCTTGGTGGTGACCTGACGGTGTCAGCTGTTGTGGCCTTGATTCAGTAAAGGGCTGCTGGGGCGAGTCGCTGACCGCCACGCGGTGAACCCTCACCTCCTGGGGCTTTACCCTGTTGGGACTGGACCCGGACAAATGATGGGTTTGCCCAGACATGACTGTCTCTGTGGTGGCTCTGTGCTGCGTGCACCTGGTGGGGCTGCCTGGGGCCTCTTTGGGTCTAATCCGCTGAGGTGAAAGGTCAATAGTGAGTTCCTGCTGCACTCTGACTTCTTGACCTTGGGAGTCATTTCTGCTTCTCTTGAGCCTCGTTTCAGGGATGTGAGGAACATGGTCAGAGGTGGAGGGAGTTAGCATGACTTTGAGATGCGTGCTGATGATGTCAGAGGTGACCTCGGCACATTGCGGACGAGGGTCAATGGTGGCCTCTCTGGGTTGTGGAACCTCATTAGAGACACATTCCGTCACACAAACTGGTTCACAAACCACATCAGCATTGTGCTGCTCCTCCACCCCGCGGCCCATTTCAGCCTGAAACAGAGTTCGGTTAAACTCAGCTGTTTTCTGTTCCAGCATTATATTCCTTCTAGAGCCCTGGAGGCTAAGACAGGCAGGGGGTGAATCCAGAGATAGCAAAGGCAACTCTACAGGTGATTCTTTGACAGTGAAAGGCATTTGATGTTGCTTAGGTGTTTGTATTAAGTTTTTAAAAGCAGGCCTGTTGTCTGACCGTGAGTCTTTCGTAGCAGTCAGTATGTTGACTTCTGAGAAGCTTTTCTGGACAGGCACATATGCAGATAATTTACTGCCACAGAACTTGCTTGCATCGCATGACCAGCGGTTGTGGCAACAGCCGGCATTGCAGTTGGAGTTAGCTGGTGCGCAACAGGACACAACCACACTGTCAGCCAGAACTTTACCTTCATTTTCCTGCAGCATAGCCTCAAACTTTCTCACAATAGATGGACTGGGACACTTGTTGTCCACCAGAACACAGGGGCTGTGACAACTCCTGCCCGTGATCATTGAGGATTCTGGAATTTGAGGTTCTGGCTCAGGGGTAGAGCTGCTCAGGTTCCAGGACGCGGTACGAGGAGGAATGGGTGGTGCTGCATATGTAGACATCTCAGCAGGTGTTTCTGGTCTTTTATCACAGTCTATCACGTTGTCTGTCCCATTGCTATTGGTTTTCCAGGATTCTTTCTCCGTACGATTGTCCCGCCAGGTATTATCTGGTGACACGGTGATCCAGTTTTCCTTCTCCAAGGCCCTGAGGTCCTCATAGATCTGGTTGAGATCACAGAGTGGTTCCTCAATCTCCAGGCTGGTTTTAACGTGGAGCAGCGTCTCTCTCTCCTCAGGCAGGTAAAGAGATTGAGAACGATTCCTCAAGGGAATAAAAAAAAGTAAGGGAAACTAAATCAGTATTCAGATTAAATTAATGTCAATATAATAATAATACACTGATATTACACAGTGCTAATGATCGAGACAGACATGTAAAAGATCCTTTAGGACACAACTTAGGTAAATGCAGAGAACAAATTCCACATAATGTGCCCCCCAACAACAACAGTGTTAATGAAACAATAACAACACACACAGTACTGCTCTACTACTGTAGGAATATTGGCAGTGATTTAGAACAACACTGTGCTTTGTGTGCGCTACACACAAACCACACATACAGATGAACACGCTGTACACAGGATAAACAACAGGGAATGACTAGACATGACACATCGAATCAAGCAGATCAATGGTGACCGTGTTGTTGGCATTATGTTGTCCTAGCAACAGGCGTTTATTTACCTCTTTTCCCCGCTCTTCTTTCTGATCTCGTCCTGGTAACTGCAGAGCTCCTCGCTCACACGGGCTATCTCCTTCAGAGCCTGGCATGGAAGATGGAGATGAAAGAGAGAGCCATTGAGATGCATGTGTTGTCTATACACACAGAAATCATGAGTGTTAAAGGACGACTTCACCACCTTTCAACATATCTTCATATAATAGGTCCTCACTAATGCTCATGATAAAATGGTAAAAAAAAAATCTAATCAGTCTGTGTCTCAGAGGAGGGCTGTAGACAGTTCAGAAACCCGTCTACCGGTGACATCATCGATGGGGAATCCAAGCTAATAGAAACTGCAGGCTTTGTATTCCTGGAAAGTTGCAATGCAATAATAGATCCCATTGTTCTCGCCTTAATAAAACTCTGAATAATTTTTTTAAAATCTTTTTGGAAAAAAAAATCCTGCCTAACGATGATGTCACTGGTAGACGGGTTTCTGGACTGTCCACAGCCCTCCTATGAGAGACAGACCAAGTAGAAAAAAATTGTATCATTTTATCATGAGCATTAGGGAGGACCTATTATATGAAGATAGGTTGAAAAGTGGTGAAGTCGTCCTATAACGTCCTTTAACTCAGAAAGTTAAATAAACACTTTCAGAGCTAAATTAACACTCATTTTAACATCTTAATATATTTTTGACCACTTGAACCGTTCCCAATTATTATTTTTTTCTTAAAGATTCAATTTAGTTTTTCCAAAAATAGCAGATCTACAAGCTCACAATGCATCTCACTGTGACAAGTTTTGATCGGCTATTTTTTAAGTGGTTAAGTGGTTAAATGTTATTTTATAATTTGTGTAATACTGAGTAATGCTAAAATGAAAAGAGAAAAGTTCAGATCATTGTGAGGCTGTTTAAGAACATTGAGTGTGATCTCTGATAAGTGTAAGCAGAGATGGAGGTGGATAATACAGGAAGGAACGTACATAGTAAAATCATGAGAGTTCCCCCAGCATCCATATTCTGGGGGAACATTAGCCAAATATAGCCAATCTACAAGCTCATGTAGATATTTTTGGCAAAGAGCCAACTCAAGTCTCCAGTTTACTAAGGCTAGAGGGCTTAAGTGGTTAAATGTGAATAAAGCATACAAATTCCGTTTTTTTTGGGGGGGGGGGGGGGGGTGGGTCTAAACTCACAGCATTGAGAGCAGTAATGTTCTTCTTCTTGTCACTGCTGCAGATCAGCTCTGTACTCAGAGGACCTCCTTGAGGGCTGACGGACCGATGGACATTTTTTAGATTCCCTTTAGAGGTATTAGTATTCCACCCTTGAGCCCCCTGCAACGCAGCGTCCAGCTCTGCTGTGTCCACAGCGTCCTGGCTGTTAATGTCTGTCTGTGGTCGCAGCGGGCCTCTGTCTTTCAGCTCGCCCGACTGCTTGACTTCTGCATTGTTATCCTGGGCAAAATAGTCACCGATGCTGGGTTCTCTCTGGAAACCTGGCGAGCAGCTGCCACTGTCGCCGCTGATGTTGCTTCGTCGATAGAAGCCTGGAAACGGCGGCGGATTGGGAGGATCCGACTGGCTACTACAGCTGAGGTGCTCGGTCCGCGACTGGTTGCTGAGAAGACTAGAGCCAGTGCTGGTGGATTGTAGGCTGAGCCTAAGTGCAAGGTTGTCATCGTAATCCTGGGTTCCACTGTCATTCGTCCCCGTCCCTGTCCCTGTCCCCTCTCGCTTGGCCCTCACCTCACAGTAAAGCTGCGAATAGAAAAGAGGGGATCTGAGTATTAACCACTTTGAACCTGGCATCCCTATTTTGGGCATTCCCATTATAGGGGAAATGTCAAAAATGGCAGATCTGCAAGCTCGTACTTGTGAGCTATTTACACAGACATATCAGGGATATGTCTGTGTATGTGTGTGCGCGTGCCCGTCCTGTGTGTCTTTGATATGCAGATCCTGTGGGTGTTGTAAAGCTACAATCCAGGACTCACTTAAATTAATAACATTTAATTTCAACCAATCTCTAAGGTAGAATACGTATGTTAAGCTTGTCCGACTAAACTGTGGGAGCCTAAGCAGGGCACAGCCTCGAGGGGGAGAAGAAAGCTGACCTACGTAGACCAAGCGGGACCCTGGGCTCAAAACCGCAGAGAAGTTGGACTTGTTTTTTGGCTCATGAAGTCAATGTTAATATGGTGGTAGTTGAAAGTGGTATCCTTACTTTTCCTTTGATAAATTGTGACCCAGCTACTGGTTAACTAAGTCAATAACATTATTTAAGCAGACGGCACTCTGGATTGGACGCTAGATGTGCCGTTATCTTCATTGGAATTTTTGAACACTGTTGGAATTACCAAGAGAGGGAGACAACAGTCAGACACAGAACTTACGGATTGTAGCTTTAAAATCAACATTGTATTTTCGGCAAACTACTGTCACTACTGTCTTTTTGTCACTACTGTCTTTTTATAAATAGTTCATGAGACTTTCTAGTCAGAGGCAGCCTACCTAACACTAATGTGATCAAAGAGACACAATAAAAGAATACACCAAAAAAAGATATGAACTGAGAAATGAGTGGCACTCCCAGGAATAAACCACTATCACTATGCCATAAAAAGTTAGATGAAAACAAATGGGTCAGTGATGACATGGCTAGATTATATATATCAAAAATGCTGTAAAAGAATACAGAGTGCATTTATCCACTTCTAACCTGGCGTTCCTATTTTGAGCAAGTCATTATAGGCATTGCAACATGTTGTGAACTTGTAGATCTGCTATTTTCTTTATTCTTCAAATGATGAAGTATAGGGCTTAAATGGTTAAGCACTCTTATCATCCAATGGCTAGACAAACCCACAGAGCAGGCTAGATGATGAGAAATTGCTATCAGCCAAGAAATTAAAAGGACCTAATCACACAGACTGAATCCACAAATAACATCAAAACATTCACAGAAAAGTGACTGGAATAACCTCTGGCCTCCTATCCTGGCATCCTGAACTAAGAACTATTTTATGACCTTCGGGCGCCCTTCTAGCAAGTTCTCATGCAATGTCTGGACAGAACTACTGCCTTTGAGCTTTCCATATTCCTCAGCCTCATTTTCTGGTCTCAAGAGGCCAAATGAGAGCCACATGTTTTTTTTCCACACAAGATTGTTCCTGTGCCTTAGCGCTCCATCCAAGTTCTTTTGTATGGTTTCCCTTAAAACACTAATCTACTTCTTGGAGCATGTCAGATTTTAATCCGCTGGTAAACATAGCCATGGGGGGGTCCAGCATCAGTGTCACCACCCAGGCAAGAGAATCTCTATCTCTCTCCTAGCCAAGCCTTCCCATCCTTAACCTACCCACAGTATAATTCTCTCTCCTGTGACCCACCATCTCTTGTCTTACATCCCACAATGTTACCTAAGCTCTACTACGCCCACACTCAGCCAACCACCTTAAAGGAAAGTCCACACACTAAAGATGAAAACAGAATTACAGTAGCATTATGATATTTCTGTGATCCTAGCTTGTTTCTTTGTTTATATTTTGGGTTTTGTGAGATATGCCTCAAAGCTAGAAATATGAGACCCAAAATTGTAACGGGAGGGACCTGAGCTTGTACCAGGAGGGACCTGGGCACAGTCCCTAATCCATAATAGTTGATTGTAAAATGAAATATTGCTTGATTGGGTGTACGAACTAGAAACAAATAGTCATCAAAATATTTTTTTCAAGACCAGCTTCTGTCTCTTGATGATATCAGAGTCTTGGGTCTCTGGTTGCTACAGTTCTTTGGGCTCATAAAATATGAATACAATGAATGAAATGTATTGAAAGGTGAACCATCTCATTTCCAAATTAAAAGGGCAGAATACAACATTTTCATTTCATGTCGATTATTTTGAATCATTCTGCCCAATCCTTCACCTTTCAATCAAAAACCTCTGCTGTACGGTCTACCGGTTCCCTGCCAGCATATCTTATCATATATAAACTGTACCATTCAACACAAACTGAGCTCAGAAGACTCCCAGCCCCAGGACAAAACTCCAGCTGCCCCCTCGTCCCTCGTCACCAGCCCCTTCTCTGCATCTGCACTGATCATATATTGTTTTGACAGAGTTGATATGGAGCAGGATGTGTAGGAGGGGATGATTATACTCTACTGTAGGTACTACAGTTTATAGGAAGAGCAACAAGCATACAGCACTTTATACAAGAATAGACTAGACCACCGATGACCACCAAGTGGTCATCGTGGCAAAAGACCCAGAACAAAACTGGAGATGTGTGTCTATTTATGTGCGTCTATTTCTTTCTCTCGCCCATTCCTCAAAAGCAAACGATTCTAGTCATACATGTAGCACCCGAAACAAGAGTTTGCGTAAAAACTAACGAGTCTCCTCCATCAAGGTCATGTGAATGGAATCCTTTACCTTTAAGTCTTAGTGATCATTCCTTGTATCTTGTTAGCAGGTGAGGTTGTGCCATTCTTTAAGAGCAGCAATCTATAAGACGACCTCAGAAGACCTTCTTGTTCTAAACAAATGTGCAGTGTCAGTACTTAACAGCTAGCACAATGATGAATCTGTAATCTATGATTCTTGAGGTATAAGCTAGGCGTCAGTAAAGATAGGGTTGGCAAACTCTTGGACAGTTTTACAGTAAAACTCAGGCACTGTGACAGATGCAGTTTTTTTGTGTTACTCTAATGCATAGATATTCAACTGGCGGCCCGCGGGCCACGTGCGGCCCGCGAGGAGCTTCCTTGTGGCCCCTGGCCATATTCCAAAAATTTGAAAAAAAAAAAAAAAAAAAAAAGTTTTTTTTTTTTTTTTTTTTTTTAATTTTCATAATTATTATTTATTTTAACTTTAATTTATGTTATCAAAGTTAAAACAGTACAAATTATTTATCCTTCATTAGTTCTTTAAAGGCCATCTTTCATTGGAACTTAACTTAGAACCTTAAATAGAACCGAATTAGACCGAATTAGACCCGAAAAAAGGTTGATTTATATTGGTCAAATAGAACCGAATTAGAACCGAATTAGACCCGAATTAGACCCGAATTAGACCGAATTAGACCCGAATTAGACCCGAAAAATTGTGTGCGCGCGTGCATTTGCGCGCACTGTGTGGCCCCCAACTCCAAATTATTTTGCAGTTGTGGCCCCCTGCCTAATCTAGTTGAATACCCCTGCTCTAATGCATCTATCACAAAAAACATCAAAGGGCAATCCAATTATTGGCCTTAAGTAGGCCTATTAACCATTTTCAACTCTAAGTTTCTATTTTGGGCATGTTTTCTAGATCAGAAGATAACAAATCTTTTTAAATGTTTCAAACATTTTTAAAAATAGCGACAATAGCAGATTTACAAGCTCACAGCGCGTCACATCGCGACTATGATTCGTACGACAAAGTATAAAATAGGGATAGGTGGTTAATATGGGACAATGAAGCTTATGTTGTGCTAAATCTGTCTGTAATCAAACATTCTAATACCATGTTAGGTGCTGCTCATCCACCCATCAGTCACAATATAAGCCACATGATTGATTACATGATGTGCTTCGGATGTGGAGTCTCTGCTTACCACATATAATTTCTCCCAACCATCTCCCAGTTATAATTAGACAAACTGTTACTGGAAGCTATTTCCAGTACACACACTGTAGGATTGGGGTTATGTTTGTACAAGACATGATGATTAAGATTCTTGTGTGTTGTGCTGTACCATATACTGTATACTAGGCTACTGCAGTTGCTTCTTGGATTATGCTACACATTGAACAAACTGTCTAACAAGATGCACAAAATCACTTACAGTAATACACACGCATACGCATGCTCACACACGCATGCTCGCACACGCACACGCACACACACACACACACACACACACACACACACACACACACACACAACAAAATCAAGGAGTGAAGTGATGCGCTATGAGCTTGTATATTATTTCTTAATAACCAATGTATAAAATAATGTTTTTTAGCTCAAATCTCAGACACAGATGCTTTCCCGGTTTTAATGGGTTAACAACATGCTCCATGGTGCCTCACCTCCTCTATCTTTCTCTGCATGTCTCTCAGCTGGCTCTCCCATTCTCTCCTCTCCGTGTCGAACCTCTCCAGAAGCTCGGCCTTCTCCCTCAGCCAGTCCCTCTCGTTGTGTTCCAGACGACAGCGGAGGTCCATTGCCGCCGTGTGAGTGTCTGCCAGCAGTTTCCTCTGCTCTTCCCTCTCCCGGCGGAGCGACGAGGTCTCGCCGCCGCGTGCTTCCACAGCGTTCCGTAACGCCACTGGTCCAGGAGGACCCCCCACCGACTGGACCCCAGCACCAACCAACAACCCTGCACCTTCTCTAACCTCCAGCTGGAGAGGAAGGGAGAGAGAGGCGCGAGAGAGAGAGAGAGAGAGAGAGAGAGAGAGAGAGAGAGAGACAAAGGGAAATTGGAGGATGAGAGGGGCAAGAGTAGGGGGAGTTGGCAGATAGCAGGAGGGGGAGAGTGGGGGAGGAGTGGGAGAAGTTGGTGGAGGCCAAGACAGAGAAGGAGAGACAGTGAGGGGAATAGTCAAAGTTGGAAACAGTGAAAGAGGAATAAAGGGGGTAGGTAGAGAGTGAAAGAGAGATGGGAGAGGGAAAGGGAGAGGGAGAGGGAGAAAACAAATATTAGACACCCACAGTAAAACCCTGAGAGACGGTTTAATCCTGAGTGTATGTAAAAATGGACCCGTAATTGTTCTGGGTGGAATTGAGGGAATGAAGGAGTGGCAGGAAGAGAGGTGGAGGAGTAGAAGGAGTGAAAGACCACTGGGACGAGTGTGAATGGGTTCAGAGGAGGGAAGAGAGGATTGAAAGACAAAAACATCCTGCCAGAACTCTAACTCACAGGGATTCACTGATGGTCTCTGTGGCACTTGTCTAAAACAGGATACGGTGCAGGATATACTGTAGCGCATTCAAGCACAGTAAAGTCTGCAACGGATGCACATGATGGCAGTAAAAGGATATGCGGTTGTTCAACTGCTCAGATTCACACAAAGACAAGCTTGTCTCCCGGACAAGAAACTGAGCCTGAAACGTGCATGATTCCCAAAGTCATATTTGCTCAGCTCGTGCAAAGATGGAGAAAATGTTTTTCAGGATTTTCATTTAAACAAGAATAGGACTGAATGTCCTGACTTGGTTTTGGGGGGGCCAAGCACCACAGGTGCATAGGCACCTATTGTACAGTATCTGTTAGTTGTATTGTCTCCGCGAGGCCAAGACTATGTATTCGCCCCTGTCCGTCCGTGTGTGTCCGTCCATCTTTGTACAGCTAATCTCCGGCACCGTTAGCCCAATCGACGTGAAACTGTGCACACACACTCCCTGGAGAGGCCGTTTTGAACAAATTGCCTAAAATCATGAACGCAGCTAATTTTTGGTTTAGGCTTAACAGCCTTTCCCATTTTCCTGAAACTTGTTATAGTGGTAGAACATCCCCATAATGACCACTGGAAGAATATGAAGCCACTTGTTGCACTCACTGCTTGCGGCCAATAGCCCTCCGGTATTGCTTGCTTGCTTGCTTGATCGACCAACCCGCCCGTCCGTCCGTCCGTCCGTCCGTCTATTAGTCATTTCCAGTTTCCCCCTGTGTATTGTGGCCCCCACTGTTGGCCTGGGGACAGAGTATACACTACAAAGCCTCATGCCTCCTCTGATACATAAGGAGTAACCAGTCACTTCTTTTCATCTGACAGTGAGGAGTTTTACCAGGAGGGTGTAACACATACAGAGGTTCACGGCACGCTATCTTCATTTACACGACCCACTAGTAGGAGTCGCTAGTGCAGCAACAAGGATACAATCATCCCACCCGCGAACACTGCCAATTGTGTTTATTGCCGTGCCAGACCAGCCTAAGCATTGCTGCTGGGGTCAAACCAGGGCCTCTACGGTGGTGGCCATCAATAAGCATTAAAGCACTCGGACGGCCCTCTACTTTGTCTCTAGCATGGTTTTCTCATGCCCTGTGGCAGTTCAGTTTAGGTAGCGAACATTCATTGTTGTTCCCTTCAGCAAGAAAACACAAGAGAAGAGTTTGTCTTATCAAAAAATCTGTAAACATTAAGCACAGCCGTGACGTGAAGGTCATTGTGATGTAAAAAGTTCAGTCATTCCACAACCAGACATTCCTCGATATCAGTTACCCATTCATTGTCGGTGAGGTAGTTGCAGACTATCTTGACATAACAGATAAAAGTCTTGGCTCTCAGGTTTCTAGCTTTGGGGAGAAGATGATCATGTTCACAGATCTACACTGACATGTCCTGAGCCACAGGGATAACGTACGTGCATTCTTAAACTGGGTGCCATTCAACTTTAAATGCTTTAAAAGCCAAGGTTAGGCCCGGAGCAGCACAACTCCACTTTCCCTGGTGGTTGTGTGCATATTTTTATGCTTTTATGACACCAAAATGCAGTCTATGGAGTTGGAAAGCACCCAAGACAACGCCTATGTGTACGTGCATGTGCGTGTGGTATGCTATAGTGCGTGGTGAGTGTTTTTTCTATTTGTTTTTTTTGGTGGGGGGAGGGTGGGGGGGGGGGGGTAGTATTCACACACAGACATCACATCAAGCTAGGCCTGCTTCTTTGAACCCTCGGTCATGAGTCTATTTCTGCCTGTGGCCTGGGGTCATGAAATTATGGCTTGGGGAAACAACACAGACCTTTTCTGTCTGACTGTGTCTCTTTTCAAAGTTCTCCACAATTACAGATGGGGGAGGACAGGCGCTGTCCACAGTCTATTTAAACACCCCCAAATAAACAAACAGTGAAAGTGCAAAAACAAGGTGGTTGGAGGAAAAATGGCAAAGCAGGACTTCCACTGACAAGACTTTTGCTGACCATCTGGCGTCTGTATAGAGAAACTACTTAACAACAGTATACAAGAGGAACACTACATGCAATTGGAACACAGGTAAAAGAAACAAACGTAAGGAAACGTGAGGGAATCAAACACAGTGTAACTTCCATACTTCCAAGAAGCCATCTTCTGTTAATCTTGGCTACCCTCACTGTACAGTGTATATAAAGGTGACTGTGTCACCATGGTGGCCCACTATTAATAGGGGACTCAGAGCCAACGCTTTACAATGTCACATTCCGAGGGGAGGGGAGAGCAGAGGAGGGGCGGAAAAGAGGAGAGGAAAGGAGAGGAGAAGAGAAGAGAAGAGGCGGGTGAGCTGGCTGCTAAGCCAGAGTGAGATGTCTCTAGCTGCCAGCAGCTTTCATAAATCACTGGTATGTACTGAAATATGCCTGGAAATACCCGGCCAGAGACCTATGCCTGCACTGCTTGTTTGGTGTTTGGTGGTGGTGGAGCCAATTGGTTTACACACACACAAACTCTCTCTCTCACACACACACACACACACACACACACACACACACACACACACAAACATGTATGCACGCGTCCATGCACGCACGCACGCACAAACGCACACACGCACACACACACACGCAAATATGCTGTTAAAACAAGGCCTGTATTCATAAAGATTAAAGTGTTTGCCTTTCCTTCAGAATAAGTATGACTTGACAACTTTAAGCATGAGACTTGATATAATAGGAGTAGGATCACTGGTCAGGTCACAAACTCCAGCATAACTTCAACAGAGACGTAATTGTTTGAAATCAGCTCTCACATGATACAGAAATGTCTGTTTTTTTCTAACTACAGCATCTCTTACATTTTTTTTATAAGCCCTGGACTCTACATAAAATATTTGATGCTGGGCTGGAAAAGGTGTAGGAAACCCTGACTTAAACAAATAAAGTTAGGGTTTCCTACACAAACCCTAACTTAATGTGTTTAGACCCGAGGATAAATCTTAGATTTAGTACTTAGAGGTCCTTGGTGAATATGTACCAAGAAAAATAAACTGTGGCAGGATGTGGTGTGAGGAGAAAACAGCTTCTATAATGATGCTAACCCCTCCTACCATACTGTTGCGCTACTCCAAGACTAGACTACATGCCCCTCAGCCTGTTTGTGCAATCAATGGAAAAGTGTGTGTGTGTGTGTGTGTGTGTGTGTGTGTGTGTGTGTGTGTGTGTGTGTGTGTGTGTGTGTGTGTGTGTGTGTGTGTGTGTGTGTGTGTGTGTGTGTGTGTCCACATGTGAAAGCCAAGTGAAAGACAAGTGAATTCCAGGTATTTATCCAGGAAAAAAAGTCTACTTAATACAACATGGATTTGTAATTTGAAATATGCATTTCCCTCTCTCTCTCTCCGTCTCTTTTTCTCACACAAAATGCCCCATCTCTCTGATTGTCCTGTGTGTGTTAAAGCTGGAGGGAAGGGAAGGCATTTGAAGTCATGTTGTAGATGACTCACAGACACTGGCATGATGGTATAAACTTCTGGGAGTAAGTGAGTGTACGTACATTCCTATAACAGTGTGTGTGTGTGTGTGTGTGTGTGTGTGTGTGTGTGTGTGTGTGTGTGTGTGTGTGTGTGTGTGTGTGTGTGTGTGTGTGTGTGTGTGTGTGTGTGTGTGTGTGTGTGTGTGTGTGTGTGTGTGTGTGTGTGTGTGTGTGTGTGTGTGTGTGTGTTATGGTTTGAATTCCTGCAGTGGATTAAACTTCCATCCTTGCCCTGCTTTGCTCTGCATAACTAGGCTTCATGGACCATTCATAAAGCCCACTGTCATCCGCACCATTTGTGATGGGAGAACAACAGAATTACAGTCAAATTACAGCAGTTACTCTTTCTCATTCAGTGCGGGTAAAGAAAATGTGACTCTGCCTGCACTTATCATATTGTCATTCTACAAAATGAGTCAGGCCTTATAAGCAACATGTTTGTCAAACTCTTACAACATTGCACCATGCTGTTCTAATTCTTGCAAAATTAGAATAGAGTCAAACACATCAGCAAGAGTATCATTAAATATTGTTCACACACTGCAAAATCCTAAGAGCTAATTCATCCTAGAGTGTAATAATCGACCTATAGGGTCTAACCACCTTACTAAAATGAAATGGAGAATCCCAGGGTCATCACAGTCTCATATTAGGAAAAGAAGGAACAAGAGGGGTTCTGTGTACATGGGCGAATGCATGACCAATCATTTATAGATCTGAAATAGGAATCAGATGAGACTATGTTGGCAGACAGCTACAGAGATATTCCCTAAAATATAAACAGATCACAATAAACCCAGTGTTAGTTCATTAAGCCCTATTTTCATAAATGTTCAACGTTTCCAACAGTTTTCAACATTTTTCAAAATGTGTCACTATTCTTTTTTTTCAAAATAGCAGATCTACAAGGTTGTGAGCTTGTATATCTATATTTTTCTCTACTGAATGTTTAGACACTCCAGATGGACACATTTTGCTAAACGAAAGGCTTTCATTGTTTTATGCAGACAAAGGATGGTTTGATTAAGTTTATATTGATTTCTTCTGGAACGACCAAATAAAGCCACATCTCCTTGCAGAACCATAAAAATGTTAAATCACTGTGTTCACCCTTGTTACGGTTTACGAGAATAATTATTCACTCTCCTTGCCGATACCTCACAAAGCATGGCATTGCTATGCAAGCCCTCAGCCACAGAAAAGTATTTTCTGATGTTTTTTGGAGAAACACTTAACCTATTGTTACCACAGACAGCTGCTGTTAATAGGTCATCTACTTAGAGAGCAAACTGTTGAAAGGTGAGCTGGGAGCCCATGTGTCGGGGGGGGGGGGGGGGGGGGCTTTGGGGGCTAAGATTGCCTCCTTCTCAGTACAAAGCTTTTGTCTACGCTGAGGTTGGAGTTGGATGGGTGCCAGAGCAATTTATCACCTCGCCAACTGAGTGGCAAATGTGGTTGGCCCAATTTACACAAAACTAGTGGCCAAAAGTATACCCAGATATGTGCCAGAGCAAATAAATGCTCACACACACGAAGAGGCATTAAGACATGCATAAACAAAATATTGCAAATTATCTAATTATTTATATTTCAGTATACATTTATATTCAGGCGTTTCAAAACAAACCCACAGACATGCCTACATTAACAAAGCAACTGTTTGTCCGCTAACTTTGTAACAATACTTATTTTCTTTAGGCGCTTTTGAACAGTTAAAGTTTAAGGTGTTCATTTAACTCTGTGAGTGTACAAATGTAGCCTTTGGGGTCCATTTTTAAACTCATACTCTTTTATTTATAGATTTTACTGTGTAGATAAATACGCACGTGCACGTGCGCACACACACACACACACACACACACACACACACACACACACACACACACACACACACACACACACACACACACACACACACACACACACACACACACACACACACACACACACACACACACACACACACACACACACAATATCGCCACTCATTTCCCTTCTGTTTCTACAATACCTGTGCAATCCTGCATTTAAGCTCTGTCTTCTCCAGCTCCCAGGCACATCTGTCCCTGGTGTACTGCAGCTGTAACTCGCTCCTCTTCTCCTCCTCTCTCTTCACCTCCGTCTGCACCTCCTCCAGAACCAACTTCAAGTCCAGCAGTATCCTTCTGTTCTCCCCACCCTGCATGGGAGCATGTTTGTCAGTCATCTCAATCAATCAGATACTTTTCCAACAGATATAGTCTATAATAGGCCTATGCTTAGTTTGGCTAAAATGTCAACCATCCCACACCCTTTTTATCATTAGCTTACTCTTTTCTTCTATTAGAATAAAAGAGTAAGCTTACGATAAAAGGACAAATAAATTCACTTTAATAACTAAATAATTTGACAATTGAAGACATTTATTACATATTAATGCTGAATTCTTAAATTCATTTCATACATTTCCTTCTTAGTGTGGGAATAACCTACTACTACTACTACTACCACCAGTAGTATAGCCTACTACTGGTAGTAGTATTGTCTAGCATACTGTATAAGCAGCAATTACAGTTAATTCATTGATACTTATAGTATTAAGTATTAAACAATAGAAAAAGTAAAATGCTGTAATGGCCTATAGCCTACTCTTCAGATTTTAAGTCAGTAGGCTAATTAAGGTGAAGCCTGTGACTGAAACTAAATTAATTTCACCCCTGGCCGCAACCACTGTCAAAAACAAACAAACAAGCGATTCTCTTCCGTCAGCCTACTTGTATATCAGCCACCTCTCTCAACAGTAACTCTTTCTCATGCATCCATTCCTCTCTGTCATGTCCGTGACGTTTTTTCAAGTCCTCGAATTTCTTTTTCAGCCGTACGTGGTGAGCCTGCTGCTGCTGCTGAGGTTCGTGCCCCGGCGGCCAGACTACTTGGCCCCTGAGCACCTCCAGGGGCGTCCCTCCTCCTCCTCCTCCTCCTCCTACCACTGAAGCACCGGCCTGGGGCTCGAAGATCTGACTGAATATGCTCGGCGGGGAGGAGATCCTCCGGAGCGGACTGCGGCTCTTGCCTCTGTCTGGCCGCTCCACCCTGGAGCAGGGCACGAACTCCCAGCCCTGAGAGGCCACATAGCCCCCTCCTCCACCTCCTCCACCTCCTCCTCCTCCTCCACCACCACCTCCTCCTCCGTGCAGCCCTGACCCGTTCCCAAATGCAGTCCACATTTCACAACCAGTAACAAAGAGACAGAAAACATGAAAAAAAAGCCACTCCTTTCACTTAAGTGACCAGAGTAATAATTATCCAAATCCTGCCATTTGTCCGGATGGCCGCTCAGCAGCACTCCAGGCAGCCCCTGGCGGAGCTCTGCTCCCACAGGCACTTGTTCCTTCCATGTCGCTGCCTTGCCTGCTGCCTGCCTCAGCCTACATGACCGGGTCAGTCCGGGCACCTGCAGTCCAGTGTGTCCCTCGTTAAAATCCACGCTATTGCACGTATGTGCAACACACTTATGTTCGTAGCTCTACATCTGTCGCCTGTCCTTCCTCTGCACCTCCATGACAACTGTCTGCAACGGAGATCTGTCTGGGCTGACGACGAGGACAGAGACAGAGTAGTAAAACTACTCCGACCGACGTAAACGGGAAGAGCCAAGAGCGCCCAAAAATATCATGCCGCGCACTGGGTGTATTTTTACCCTCGCTGTAACCATGCATTTACTTTACTACCCCCGAGCAGCTAGTGCAACAAGGACAGTCAGCTGCATGGGACTGAGAGAGACATTTGGAGGAGAAGAGGCAACTGGAAACATGAATGAATGAATCGCCCACCGATCGATCACAGCGATTAGCAGTGATGTTTTCTTCTTGAAGAACCAAGCGGTATCAATAAACAGATTTACGCATGGCACGCGTACGCACAGTGTTTGTGCTTGGTGCGTTTATCGCGTCCACGTGTTAATTCAGCAGCGAAAGTTCGTGCCCTGACGAGTCGACAAACGTTTGCTATCAAGTACTCATAGGCTATTAGCCATGGATACATGACGGTCGTCTGTCACGACAGTCATGGATAAACTTCAACCTGCTGTTTGCACTTTCTCCATTTACGGCCCGTACATCTACAATAACGTTCAGATTTGAAACATAAAGTGCTTACCTCGTGGCCACGGATGTTACAATTATGTACGGGTTCTCAGAAGTACCCGTATGTTGCGTATTGTTCAATAAGAAGCATTTTAATCCGATCGGTGACCATTTTCTATGTTTTTTCACAATTTTTCAACTACGTGACCCTATCGGTTTGAAGGTGTATTGCACTCTGATATGTTATAACTTTATGAGAAAATGGCCACCGATCGGATTAAAATATTTTTTATTGAACAATACAGAACATACGGGTACTTATGAGGGCCCGTACATAATTGTAACATCCGTGGCCATGGCGTAAGCACTTTAGATTTGAAATCTGAACGTTTATATAGATATACAGGCCATAAATGGAGAAAGTGCAAACACCAGGTTGAAGTTCATCCATGACTGTCATAATATGACCGTCATGTTTCAGGGCTAATAGGCTATAATCTGCCAATCCGGTTTAATTTAACACAATGTAAGTAAGAGCATAAAAGTCATAAGCATAGCCTATTATGCCAGCTATTAACTCCCTCTTACCTTGTCATATAATCCTGTCTGGTGCCCTACATTTTCTGAAAGTTCTCCGATTCTGAAACAGCCATTTAAGTCTTCATTTCGGACAACGGAGCATAGCAGACAGGCGACCAACTACGCAGAATAACCCATCAGAAATACAAACAACGTGACAGAAGCAGCAGCTGTAATTTATAGCTGAAGCCATGCTTTCATTAACGGAAATTCCCCCCCTCTCCTCTCTCCCTCTCTCTCTCCCTCTCTCTCTGTCCGTGCCATGGTGGAAAAAGTACTCAAATGTTTTACTTAAGTAAAAGTATCAATACTACAATGTAGAAGTGTAGAACCGGAATTCAAAATTTACTTAAGTAAAAGTACAAAAGTAATGGTATAAAAATGTACTTTAAGGTCCAAAAGTAGAAAGTACTCATTATGCAGAATGTCATATTTCACATGTTTTCAAATCTATGAAATGTATAAAAATCTTTTGAAAATAGCAGATCTACAAGCTCACAATGCCTCAATCGGGAGGCATTGTGAGCTTGTAGATTGATGTATGTTTTGTAATAATAATCAAAATCTTCAAAGCAACTAGTAACTAAAGTTTTCAAATAATTGTAGTGAAAGTATAATATTGGCCTCTGAGATGTAGTGGAGTAGAAGTAAAAGTACAAACAAATTTAAATACTCCAGTAAAGTTAAAAGAAATACCTCAAAATGGTATACTTAAGTGCGGTACTCGAGTAAATGTACTTCGTTACTTTCCACCACTGCTCCGTAAACACCCCCTCTATGTCTGTCCACAGCTGGCCTCAATATAATGATGTGGAAATCCCACCGGTGGGATGAAAGAGGTGGACCAGGCCGTCGTGGTGGGCCACATCCATAACATTTGGATAAACAGATCCCCCTCCTCTAGCATAGCGTGGATTTATATTTGAAACCCCGGGCAATATTTTTCACAATATTGAATGTCTCGTGACTGTCATAATGACATTCCAATGTGGGGGTATGTCATCATAGGCCTAGTTCTCATTATGCTCCATGCACAGTAATATGATCATTTGACACAACTTATAGAGACATACAGTAGGCCTATAGTCTGTATCCACCAATGTTGTAATAAAAGGAGAGTAGTTGCTTAAGTAGGGGTTTTAAAGTGCCATAATGTCTGCTCTCGTTCCAGGTCCAGTAATACAAAACTGGAGATTTAAAAAGGCTACTGTATGCCTGATTTGGTGTCAGGATTAGGTTTATACACAGGTGTAGGCTACTACATGTGTACTTTAGACAGATTTGTTTATACCAAATAATCAGAATGCTTAAGTACTGAAATGTGTTCTTGTAATGCATGCTTTCATGTACTGTATAGCTTGTGTTTCTTTTCCTATATAATATGTTGTTCCTATAAGTTATCAATGCAAACTGCAACGTTTTCCAAATAATCCCATAAGGGTAATGGATGTAACAGTACAGTAATATGCATGGTAAAAGTGGTATCTCTGCAATGGCTATATCTAGGTGCTATAGTCTGCTCTATCAAACAAGGTGCAGCATAGCCTGTTAGCAAGGTACAGCATAGCATAGTGTACACAGTGTCCATCTATACTCACCAAGTCCAGTGTTCCTCCAAGTTGTGTGGTATCCAATAAGTTTTCAAAACGTCTGGGTAAATGAGTAGCTTGGGCCAAAGATTGAAAATAAGAAGGCATCCTGTACCTTGAGTGACCTTTTGTGATGTGTTCAACATAATAAAAATGAAATGAATGACAAATTAAATAAACAAAAGTGTAAAAAAAAAAAGTATTGCATATGTACTTTACAGGACAAAGAATAGGGTGAAAAGAAAAACCAATTTAAAAATGGTAGCATAGGAGAGTGACGAAAACAGAACTAGAATAAGAATCAATAAAATAATAGGCTGAAACATCTTCATGCATTAATGAGAAAAGTAAATGAAAAATGAAACACCAGGATTTGAAACACAGTGGGAGAGAAACAAAGATTGTTAATCAGTACAGAGATCATGTAGGCCTAGTGGCCTACCAACCATATTATGTATCACTTCATACCAAGTCCATTTATTTATTTGTTTGTTTATTTATTTATCCACTTCCACCACCAACTTACAGACAGTGGTTCTTCTGCATCCTTATCCTCCTGCTTGGGAACATCAAGTCGATCAATAAAGCCCTGCAGCTCCTTCCTGAAGGCCTTCATTTGGGCATTGATGCGGTAGAGAATCTCATGCTCCCTGATTCTGCAAAACATTGGGTAAATACATTCTAATTTCAATTAGTGTTTTTGTGTATACAGAGATCCCTACTGTCATCATCAGTATATGCCCATATATGGACATATGTGGCAGATTGGTGGTTCTAATCTAGATCTCCATATAGGCATGTGGGCTTGCATTGTTCCCGGGTAGTCTAACTATAAATTACGCACATTTCTGAGTCCCCAATGGTCAGCTCAGCGGTTGGGAATTCCATATACGGACAGACAGACAGATACAGAGATCTCATATATGGGCATAAAACAGACAGACAGACAGGTACAACAGGTTAATGACCACTGGCACAATGGGTTTACATAACCAGAGGTGTATGCATTCTCAGCAGACATCGTTCCCAACAAGCATCGGCCTAATAATAATACAAAACAACAATGAATCAAGTAAAACATCAAGGGGAAAATCACCACAATAAAACTGATCATGGTTCAGCATGGCTAACCACTTAGTTGACTGGAGTCCCCCAGGGCTCTATATGAGGTTGCCTCCTGTATTCACAATAAACTAAATATCTTCACCGAAAATTGCAGAGCTGTAAGCTTGTGGATCTGATATATATTTTTGCCGAATGTTTGCCTCAGAATAGGGTTCAGCATTGCTAAACACCCAAGAAGGTCAAGCAGCTTGGTTTGGATAGTATAACATGAAACCGTCCCACTTCTTCGTACCTGCCCCCTTCCTCGTCATCATCCAGCCTAGCAAACAGCTCTCCGTTTGTCACAAAGACACGGGCCTCCGCAATGATGGTGCTTGTGTCGGCGATGAGCCTATCGATGGTCCGGCCCAGCCTCTCCGCCTCGATGCGGATGTCGATCATCTGCTGCCGGTCCTTCAGGCTTCGGGATAAAAAACGGCTGTCCACGGGAGAAGAATACAGGGAGCGTGTTGGGGTGAGGCAGCGGATGTTCCTCACCTCATCAGGGTCGCTCTCTCCTCCGATGGGCCCCTCGCGTTTGCGGTGGGGAGGGAGGAGGCGAGGGGAGGAGGCGGAGGCAGAGGGCGTGTCATCATCTCGTCCTCCGTCACTTTCAGCGTCGCTGTCCCGCGGGCTGGCGCGGATGCCCAGGTGTGAGGCCAGGTCGTAGCGCTGCATGTTGGACAGCAGGACTCGGTTCTCATACTGAAGCTGCATGACTTTGCCACTCAGCTCGTTGATCTGCAGACGGGCCGCCTTCAGCTCCTCCTGGAGGCCATCCACCTTGGCGGGATCTGCTCCTCCTGGGTTTGAATTAAGAATGGAGAACACTGCTTATTAGTCTGTGTTGCAACACTGGGAATAACATATTCATCTTAAATAATTGAAGATTTAAGGCAGCCTTTTCTTAATTATTTATTACAGCATTAATAATTTGTATAACCCAGAGATTGAAGAGACTCAAGGGCCGTTCATACCCAGAACGACAACTATAACGGTAACTATAAATAGTCAAGTGGATGGTGGCGTGCACCTCAACAATAACAACAATGAACAATATCATTCACATAATTTTCAGGCTACTGACTGACAGCCAAAATCGATCAAAAATCCATCCACATTTTCAGGGCATCACATTCAACACATCAATCATGTTGGTTCAACATGTTTACAGAACGTTTTCGTTTAGTGTGGATGCTCACATCATCATCATAGTAGTTATCTTCATATCATTCTTGGTGTGGAAAAATCATCTTAAAGAGATGAAATAAACAAACCTCCTCCATGCCTCGAACCAGCTTCATGGGATCCAGCCTTGTATTTCATTTTGTTAAGCTCACCGGTCACCTAAATATCCAAATGAGAAGTTCATAACCAGTTGTAAAAAAGTCCATACAATTGAATGATTATATATATACATGGATCAAACAAGGCCAGCTTGAATATACATAGCATCACTGTCTGCATCATAGCAATGACGGTGTGTTTAGACATGCACTGAGAAACACGCCTGCTCCGGTGCTTCAGTGCTTGGTGCTTGTGGGTGTACAATTTACAACTGTGTCACAGGCAGTGGTGTAAAGTAACTAAGTACATTTACTGTACTTAAGTACAATTTTGAGGTATTTTTACTTTACTGAAGTATTTCCAATTTTTACTTACTCCACTAATGTAAGGCATATATTATACTTTTACTACTTATTTATTTTAAAATGTTATTATTTATTATTTGAAAACTTCAGTTACTAGTTACTTTGTAGATTTGTATTATCATTACAAAACATGCATTACCCACTTCAGCCGTATATAGCCTACATTTTGGCCATTTGAGAATAGCTGATCTACAATCTCACAATGCGTCTCAATGCGACACATTGTGAGCTTGTAGATCTGCTATTTTATACATTTGAAAAAATTAGTACTTTTACTTTTGGCACTTTAAGTACATTTTGATACTAACACTTTTGTACTTTTACTCAAGTCAATTTTGAATTCCGGACCTTTACTTGTAACAGTAATTTCTACATTGCAGTATTGATACTTTTACTTAAGTAAAAAATGTGAGTATTTTTTCCACCACTGGTCACAGACACTTGATATGGACAGAAAGAACTACTGAAAACAATACTTGATATTGATAACAAAGTTTTAAACTAGCAGTAGTGTGAACCTTATCTGAAACCCAGCTGTAGCATATGGAAACAAATACAGAACTTGTGAAATATGTTTCAGGGCACAGCAAGGTTCACACGGTTCTTGTAGTGGAAAGGAGCCATCTGTAGTGCACGTACTACAACCGGCTGGGGCACGCCTGTCAGCAGGGAATGTTAAACAAGAGGAGTTGGATGGAGGTGCTAAATCCTTCCGGTGGGGGGTCCTCACTGGCAGGTGAGCCAGTATGGGTACAACAGCAGTGGCAACTCAGAGATGTGTGGGGAGGAATTAATTATAAAGACTAAATTGGGATAAAAAGAGGGGGGGGGGGCTAGGCCTTAGCGTGACGGTCCAGGCACCCTAGAGGCTGCAATGCCAGCCTGACAGCATGTCGTGGGTTCGACTCCTGTTCCCGACGACCTTTGCTGCGTGTCACCCCCACATCTCTCTCCCCATTTCCTGTCAGCCTACTTTCCCTATCCCTCTCTAAATAAAGGCATAAAAAGCCCCCCAAAAAAACTTTTTTTTTAAAGAAGGGGGGGGGGGGGGGGATAATTGCCTTCTCTAAATTTAGAAAAAAGTGTTCAGTACCTTTTTATTCTCATCTTCCACATCTGCCAAATTTCTCCGGAGAAGCTCCGCCTCGTCCTCAACCAGCTGAAGCTGCTGTCTCAGCTCGGACAGTGCCTCACCCTGCTCCCTGGTCTGGAACCCTCCACCGCCTGAACCATCCGCTCCTGCTGCTGCCAGACTGGGACAGTACAACAAAGATTTTGTTGTTACATCAGTGATTCTCAAGTTTGATATACTTTAGGCCACGGAACCCCTTTTGATACAAGTTGTTCCAATCCACACAAGAGTTAAGACAGAGACCCGTAAGCGACCATTTGGTTCCTAACTATCAATCATTTAGCTAGGGACCCTGTGGAAACCCCTCAAGGACTCCCGGGGGTCCCAGGACCCCATGTTGAGAACCAGTGCATAACATTTCACAAAATGTAGTGTCACATGACAAGAGATCACAAATGGAGTTGGAAAAGGAGGTTGCACTTCAGCAGTGGGATTCTCAGTGGAGTGCTAAACCCAAAATCCAGTGAGCACATTCCAAAAAATATGAAAAAAGGTGGCACATCTCAAGTTTCCGAATGCTTGCAGGACGTGCTGAAAAATGTAGTTTGAAGTGAAATGTGAGTCATATGTCCTCCTTGATATGTGCTACCATTTTCATATTGTTTGGAATAAGCTCAAGAGATCACAAATACAACGGTCACAAAACACCTACAGTACACAGTAAAAATCGTAAAGGGGGGGGGGGGGGGGGGGGGTGTACACTTAACTCAAAATGTTACACACATTTTCTCAAACTTATTTTATTGCGTATCCAGAATGTTGGGGACATTTGAAGAAAGGCAGAAGATCAGAGTACCCCATTCTTAACAGAAGAAATATGATTTGCCTCTTGCAACAGTACACAATAACCAAACGAACCATCTAGTGTTCATTAATCACTTAAAGGGTTATGAAACCATAGGCCAATTTTGTACTTTATTTTCTTATACAGGTGAAAAACTCTAGAAGGGTACAAACACAGCAGGGTAAGAAACACAGCTGTGGTTAATACAATTAATAATTGGTCTTAGATTTAGGTGTGCCCAGAGCCATGGGTGTCCCCCTTTAAGCTTCATTTATACGTCTTATGATGGTGTACAAACTTTGCGGCTCCTATTTTTTCTTTTTAAGATTTAGCCTAATGACATGCCTAAAATAGGGACACCAGGTTAAACGTGGTTAAGGAGAACACACAAATGATTCACTTCCATCATGGTACCTACCTGTCCTCCCTCATATCGTCCAGCTCAGCCTTAAGCCCCCTGTTCTCCACCTCCAGCTCCACTATCTTCCTCCCCAGGATGTTAGCCTCCTCCTCCACCAGACGTAGGCGGAGTTTCAGCTCAGACTCGCGGGTGGTGGGAGGTCCGCCGGCCTCTCCCTTGGGCAACGGGCTGTCCACGTCTCCATAGAAGGAGCGGTACTTCTGCAGTTCCTGCTCCAAGCGGTCTTTCTCCTTGTCAATTTTGGCCATCTTCTTCCTCATCAAGATGGCCTCCTCCTTGATGAAGGCCAGCTGGCATTTGAGGTCCTCATTTTCCTCCTTTATTGAAGGAAGAAGAGTTTTGTCAGTGATTTGTTATTGTATCATATATTCATTAGTTAGCATGTGGATGATTTAACACATATAATAGCAAATGGAAACACAGAATATTTGATCAGACAGTAGCAGTTTTACATGTGCCCTTACACTTTCCTTTGGATAAAATGTTGCTATTATATTATTGACAATTGTATTTTTCATTAAGTTAATTGTTATGTTATTAAGTTAATTGTTGACTCACCTCTATAGGGGTCTGTGGAAGCCTCCTCTCTGATTTGTGAACATCCTTGCCTCCTCTTCTTTTCAGTGACAGCTACAAAGAAACAGTGGTTACATCATAAACCCACTATGTTCTACAGTGACATAATCCAGATTTATGGGACACAGAGGAATCGGTAATGGAAAGAACCGGATGCTTTAAAGCCACCGCCAGGATTTTTTGTTGTGCCGGTAGCTAAAGCAATATTTCACTTCGGTAGAGATTTGGGTTGTGTAGTTACCTTGCCATATAGCTCCAAATACTGCCAAGATATCTTAAATAGTTGCTCTGTTGTTTAAAATGGATAGCCTAATCCAAAAGAGCCTCCCATGGACTCACATTGTGCAGTGAAACAGGTCTCAAAGTCACATGTGAAAATGATTGTAAACAGCGGATTCTGCCAATGTATAACATTACAAAACATGATTCAACTATTATTAAATGTTTTATTTTATAAAATGTTACGTTACAAATCTGGATCCACGGACATTATATTGGAAATACATTGTGTGTCTTCCTTACTTCCTTCACAGGTGCTACCAATGATGCTAATGAAGGCTCTGTTTCATTTAGTGTAGCACAGTGGTTCTCAAACTATTGTCATTTCAAGGACCCCCATAACTCTGAGAGTACAAATGGAACCAAATCCTGTTCCATTTGTACACTCTCAAGAGTTACACACAGGGGTAACATGAGGGTACCTGGACCACACTTTGAGACCCACTGGTGTAGCAGAGTGTTTCCAGTGAGCTAACATGCAATATCAGCACTAGAATGGTACAGAGTTTTAATTAGTATAATTGGTAAGACCTGTGAAGGAAGTAAGGAAAAGGCCCAATTTCTTTCCAGTATGGCTGCTGTGCATAGAGCCTATTCAAATAGTAAAATCAACAGGAAGTAAACAAGAAAAAACACTAAAACAAAACGCTGAGTCAGACAGCACACACACACACACACACACACACACACACACACACACACACACACACACACACACACACACACACACACACACACACACACACACACACACACACACACACACACACACACACACACACTCTGTTTCACCTCTTTAGCTTTCTCCAGCTCGTTGTGCAGTGCCTGCTTGGTGACCTCCACCTCTATGAGCTGCTGTCTCAGCTTCTCGTTCTCCTCCTCTGTCTTTGTCCTCTTCTCCTCCACGCTCTCCAGCTCGTGATGCAGACGCACCGACACGTCCTTCGCCACCTGGCAGGACAGAGACGCATCACATTACTATTCTGTTGTCTGTATAATCTACAGCAACAAACCTTTTCAATTCAAGGACCCCCATAACTCTAAGAGTTCTAGGGGCAATGGTTCTAAAAAAAATAATAATGTCATAGCTATGAGAGTGTACAAATGGGACCAAATGGACCCTTAAAACGGTCCATTTAGTTCCATTTGTAAGGGTCCACTTGGAAGCCCCTCAATGAACCCTGAGGGTCCCTGGCTGGACCCCACTTTGATCTACAGGCATGAGGAAGGTTTATATTATTTACATAGCACTTTTCATACACAAAGGTAATTCAAAGTGCTTTACGAGAAGACACAATTTGTATTTACAGGTTTTGAAAGAGCATTAAAAGAGAAATAAAGCACAGAACAAATAAAAACAGAGAAATAAAAAGCAAACTATATAAAATATGAATGGATTGTCGTATTGTCTAAGTCAAGAGATTTGTAATATTAATCACATCCCAGTGGACACACACAACAGCATTCAATGTATAGCCTGAGACAGGAATAGAATAGAATAGAATAGAATAGAATAGAATAGAATAGAAATGTGGACCCAACAGAGGGGACTATATATTCATATTATTATTCATATTATTATGTTGTACTACCTTCAGGTCTTGTTCCAGGCTCCTGAGCATCTCTCCGTCAAACTCTCCAGTCTCTGCAAACCTCATTCTCTTCCTCTCGGCCTTCCTTAGTCGGTACTGGAGGATCCGACAGTTCTTGTTGGCTCTCTCCAGCTCTCTACGCATGTCCTGAAGCTGGCAGGCGTCCTCCTCGTAGAACGTGTCCCTCATCTCGTCCATCTCAGCTCGCATCTCCTCGATTTCAGTCTGAAGCCGATTGGATCATACATAATCAGTGGTGGAAAGTAACTAAGTACATTTACTCAAGTACTGTACTTAAGTACAATTTTTACTTTACTGGAGTATTTCATTTTTTTTTTACTTTTACTTCCACCCAACTACATCTCAGAGGCAAATATTGTACTTTTACTCCACTACATGAAAACTTTAGTTACTAGTTACTTTGTAGAGTTGGTTTATTATTACAAAACACTAACCACTTCAGCCATAATATATTTCGGCCATTTGAAAATAGCAGATCTACAAGCTCAACAATGCCTTGCGATGCATTATGAGCTTTTATGAGCTTGTAGATTGGCTATTTTCAAAAGATGTTTTATGCTTTTTGAACTTGTGAAATGGGACATTCTGCACAATGAATACTTTTACTTTTGGTACTTTAAGTATATTTTGAAACCGATACTTTTGTACTTTTACTCAAGTACATTTTTAATTCTGGACATTTACTTGTAACAGACAGAATATTTCTACATAGCAGTATTGATACTTTTACTTAAGTAAAATATTTGAGTATAGGCTACTTTTCCCACCACTGTAAATAATTCGTCTCAATTTCCCCAGGTGATTGGTTATACACAATAACACGTCATTCGTGGATAAAATACATACATTCATTTGGACAAATAATGCTTTACAATTAGGCCTATATATAGGCCTCTGTAAAACAGCAGCATCATGCTAATCTGCAGCCACAACAGGTGCTACCATGGCATGCGCAGAAAATTAGCCTGACACCGTAGAAACCATGTTTATGTTACCTTTAGGTCCTCGTTTTCATCTTCTAATTTCTCGATCTCCTCCTGCAGCGTGTCGTCTGGCTGCAGGGACATGGGTGCTGCTGCCGGCTCGGGGACGATCACAGGCTCGGGAGAAAGCTCCGGCTCGGACGCCGGTGGGGACACCGATGCTTTCGTCTGCATTTTGCTCCCTTTCTTCCCCAAGCTCTTGTTCAGATGAAACTGGATCAGCTCAGACTGCAAGCATCCTTCCTTCCAGAACCCGGGGCCGCAGCCCACGGTGCTCTTGGAGCTTTTCTTGGTGCTCGGTGTTGTTCCCGTGGAGGCCTCGGCTCCTCTCGGGTGTTTGCTCTTCAGTTTGGGGGATTTGGAGGAGCAAGGCTGGTCGGAGACGACACGATCCCCCCTTGAGGAGGAGGAGGACGATGGTGATGATGAGACGTCCTCGGACGGATGATTGGCCGCCGCCGCCGCCGCCGCCGCCGCCGCCGCCGCCCTGATCAGCGTCGGGCTTTCAGCACCACTCTGCTGGACAGCGACAGCAGCCGCGCCTTTCCCAGCCCCAGCCTGCCGCTCCCTGCCTGTAGCCGTGGATACGGGAGAATGACCTCGGCTGCTTCTTCCTCCTCCTCCACCTCCTTGTTTTGACGAGCTGGTCTTCGACGGGCCGCTGGTCTTTTGTGGAGCTTTGGATCCGCCGTCTTTGCTGCCGGCCGGTGATGAAGCCCGTTGTTGCTGCTGCTGCTTTCGGCTACTATTGTCTGGCTGTCGCGGCGCGTCGCCGGCAGCGCCGCTAGCGGATGATGGGTTCATCATGGTGTCATAGACGATGATGGCTCATCTCATCCATTATAACCTGTATCCTTACAGCTGAAATAAAAATGTATGGTTGGAAAAAAGTCTGTTGTTTTGAAACCAACCAAACAAATGACAGAACACATAGAGTAAACTGCTTAATTGGTTTATAGGCTAAATTACACACACCAACAGGCGCACAAAGCATATGTAGGATAAAGGATTTTACTCTTATTGTCTGTGAACAAGCAGACTACGCGACCATTGTTTTGCGCGTCGTAATTATGTGTGCCATTTTAGGCTGTTTGGCGTGAGATCACATCAGCAGCGATCATTATGATCTCATTTGCATGTTGTGCGCTGTTGAAGGGCACAGCTGGTGAGAGCGCAAAGAAAGGGCAGTGTCACTGTGACTGTAAATCAATCTGAACCATCAACCGACAGCACTGGTTCAGTTGTCTAAACGATATAGTGAATTCTGAGAGTCCAAACCGAACCAATTGTCTCGACTGGACTACCCCCCAGGTCCAGAAGAAACTGAACTAGATTTGGGGAAATCCTTTCAGACATCACCCTTTTCCTCATATCCAACAGATGATACATTATTTCATTGGGTGTAAAACAGGAGTAAAAAGCAACTCGAAGATAGGCTATAATAGACTATTCTTCAATAGCCTAGAAGGTAATATCAAACTTATAGGCCTATAGGCTTTTCTTTCTCGGTTTTGTTTCAAAAGAATCAGACTGTTTCCTTAGCCTACATTAGCCTAACTAAGTGTCGATTAAATTACACCATGCTTAATTGATCCTAAAAAGAAAAATCTCAATAGAGGCTGGTTTATTTCTGAGTGTTTCTACTAACAGACCAATAAGAGCAGCAACAGTAGATTCAGTCTACTACAGGCCCAACAATGTGATAGATATAGGCTACTGTAAGCTGAATGGTGGATGAACCACTTATCAAGCATTTGTCCTTTATAAAGAGTAGCCTATAATTGTCACATTCACCCAAGAGGGGCACGCGGTTGAAAAGAACGGGTTAACAAAGAAAAACATTGATTATAAGCATCATATATGATTAAAATGAATGTGTTACCTTGTGGAGCTGTATACGGTCGGATCCAAAGGGCAGAGATGATGAAGGGAAGCAGAAGGATGCTGATGCTGCTCCGAGCGCATCCCGACCACCAACCAACCTGCTTCAATATTCATGTCATTACGTCATGGCGGGAGGGACGGAGGACGCGTGCAAAAGACTGAAGCCTCGCCTGATTTATACTTCGTTTGTACACCGGTGTGTTGCATGCCTTAAAATAGCAAAGTGGGGTCCGGGGACGCTCACGGGTCCTTGAGCGGGTTCCAGGGGGTCCCCAGCTAAATTAGTTAATTATAGCATCAAAATCTGTTTAAGCCCTATATGGTTTAACCACTTGAAAACAGCCAGCCTACAAGCTCACAAGCTTGTGGATCAGCTATTTTCAAAAGATATACAAAAGATGTGAAAAATTGAAAACACAAATCCTGTATGAAAATATTCTCAGTCTGTGGCCAAATATATGAATTTGGGGGGTCCTTGACATGAATAAGTTGGAGAACCACATAGATGTAGATATCTGTTGTTTTTGCCAAGCAACAGGCTAGTGACTATACATGCATGCAGAAAGAGTAAGTAAACAATTATTTGTGTCTCTCATGCAGAATAGCCACAGTCCTCTGTTTCTGTTTCTTCTTCATCTTTCTCATATGGATACACAGGTGCACACACACAAACTGCTGTTAACCTTCAAATTAACCTTTAATTCACAATTCAGTCAAGCTCATAATTGAATGGAATTACATCTAGGCCTGTTTCCTCATAAATATTAAGCAGATCTTGTATGGGTCAGAAGGCATATTAAAATTTACATTTCAGGTATTTAGCAGACACTCTTATCCAGAGCGAAGAGTGAGATCAGAGTATGGAGCATGAACCCTACTCACAAACAAGGTAGCCTACAGTAAATAACCACATAATATGTGACTCTATATTATTGAGAACAAACAGAACAATGTAGGACCTCAGAAAAAATAGGATTCCAGGTAGTAGCATGATAGCATCAAACATCTGTCTAAACAACACTGTCTAAAAATATTCTTAGCACTTGTGGTCAAGAAAAAACAACAACCCTAAACAACAAAAACGTGAACAACATGGAGACAAGGAGAGAGGAGTACTAGGGCTGAGGTGGAGTCTGAACAGGTGAGTCTTCAGACTCCACCTCACCCCCATCACGCCTCTCTCTTTGGAAAATTGGGAGTGAATGTACAATGTACACCGTTCTGCCTGCAAGAGGGGATGTCCATTGTTTGGGAACCAGGAGGTAGACGTGCAGAACTAGGAAGTGCGGAGCATTGCCCAAGTGTTTTAGGGAAGCCTTCTGTCACGGTGTAAGGCAGGTGAGGACCCAGAACCAGATCAATGCAGGCAGGAAGGTCTAATGCAATGTATTTATTAACACTTAACAGGGTTACAGCAAGACAGACAGGAACACTGTATCAATGGCTATAACCTGACAAAAGAACATGAACAAACACAGGGCTTAAATAGACAGACTAAACTAGACACATGTGAAACTCAAAGACAATCAACACAGGGATTGGCTGGGGCACAACAGGACACAGGTGGGGAACATAACTAATCAGAGGGAGGTGAGACAAGACAGGAAACACTAACTAGGCTAAACAGGAAACACAAGGACATCACTACATAATAAAAGTACAAGGAGAACAATAAACAATAGGAACGATACTACATAATAAGATTCAGAGACACAGATCCTGACACCTTCATATGTTAGCTGATCTAAAGTGAGCAGAGAGGATTGTGGGGTTGGATCATGTCCTGAATGGTGGTGCGCCATGGTTGCCTTTTAGTCCATGTCCATCATCAGTGTTTTGTGCTGGGCGTTGGTAGCAACCGATAGTCAATGAAGGGAACGCAAAAAGGGGGAAATGTTGAAGAATTTGTGAGGTTGAAGACCAGGCAGGCTGCAGCATTCTGGGTCATTTGGAGTGGCTTCATTACGCATGCTGGGAGGCCAATAAGGAGGGAGTTGCAAAAGTCAAGCCTGGAGATGACTGAGGCCTGCAGGAGCTGGGCAGACTCCTTAGTGTTGTAAAGTGTAAACCTATAGGATTGAGTCATCGCTGCAATGCATATACTGTAGGAAAGTAGTCGACTAAACAGTAGCTATTACTGGATGTAACGCAGGCGATATCATTGCTTGTTTCACAGGCTATCATGTAACAAAGACATAAGGGCTTTAGGTTGTTTTAATTTAGTGAGTTTGAGCACTTGTCCAACAAGTGTAACTGATTGCACATCCATACTCATGCTCATTCAGATTTTAGACAGAAAAACAAAGTTGTAGCCTATACTGAAAAACGTTCACATTGTTTGCATGAGACAATGCATCTCAGGTAAACATGTGTATTCATTCATATGGCTACAGGTTTGAGATTATTTGACCTGTTCTAAAAGGGTCTGTTTTGTTCAGAGGTTTTACTTTAGGTTTCAAAACGAATCCAGTTGTGTCTGTTTCATAATCAGACACTCTCTCTCTCTCTCTCTCTCTCTCTCTCTCTCTCTCTCTCTCTCTCTCTCTCTCTCTCTCTCTCTCTCTCTCTCTCTCTCTCTCTCTCTCTCTCTCTCTCTCTCTCTAACTCTTAAAGCTATGATGCTTGTTGCAAAACCCCTGTAAGGAAATATCTTGGTTGGGGAAACAGTTTTGAATTATTGCTGTCAGGATATGAATCAGAAATTCCATTTTTAATCAGCACTGCCAAAGGTTCAGCTCGCATAAGTGTTGTCAGGGTGTAGAGAGTTACGGAAGATTTTATTTAGATCCAGTCTCACTAGTATTT
>NC_139940.1:34615592-34685592 GCF_963454915.1 Gymnoscopelus microlampas | reverse complement strand
ACTAGATGTTGTGTATTCCTATCTCAGTAGTGATCACCAACAGAAGTGACACCAATACCTCCAACGCTTTAGGACCACTCAGCACGACCCAGTCTGTTCCTGCTCTACCCCAGGTTTACATGCGGAACGCAGCAGAGAAACCCTAAAGCATTTGGAAGTCAATGATGCTTTTTGACCCATCTCTTGGCGCCGCAGTACAGAGAATGGATACTAAAGACGCCTCCTGAACCAGAAACGGATGTATTTTTGCGTTGCTTGTGATTATGGCTACCTTAACCATTCAGTCAGAGAGCACCTCTTTCCCTCCAAAAGCTCTCTCATTGTAGGCCAGCCTCCATCTTTCATCTGCAATAACCCAATGATGGCTGACAGAAACACCACAGCCACCTTCTATCCACCCATCCATGCATCCATCCACCCACCCACCAATCCATGCATCCATACACAGCATCCATACACCCACCAATCCATGCATCCATCCATCCCTCTATCAATCCTGTGTTCCTTCATGTATCCATCATCCATCCACCCTTCCTCACCCTCCTACAAATTAAGTATTTAATGTTTATGTTCTCTCAACCTGGAATCCAAAGCAAAGTCTTACCTCGGCTCTTCTCCTGTCTTTCTTTCCTTTCTAATCTCTCTTAGCTCTGCCTTTTCTCTTCCTCCTTCCTGTGTTCTCCTGGGTCTTCTCTTCGGCCTTGCCCCCCACTGCCGTGGCCCCATTGGCGGCCTTGCTGAGTCCGTTGAGGCCCCCATTGGAGAGGGCTTTGCTTGACTTGGAGGAGGCGGAGGCATCGCGGCGAGGCAGCTGGCGGCGGTAGGTCTGGTAGTAGAAGTTGCCGAAGAGTATGATGAAGGTTACGGCGTAGCAGATGAGGGAGTAGTGCATCCAGTGGGGGAAGTCACAGTTGACGTACAGAGACAGGGCCGTATGTCCAATGGTCACGTGGAACTGGATCTGAGGCACGGAGGGAGAAATGAGTACATTGAATCCAAATGGGATCAAGGTGGACCGAGCCAAACCGAGCCAAACTGAGCCAATTGAACTGAATCAAATCACATTTTGCACTGCAGACTGGTGACATGCTGCATTGACTGAGATGGCACAGGTCTAGATTGTAAAATAGCATGTAATACATTATTGCCGGACCTGAAAGGTATGGCCTACACGAGCCTTTGTCACCAATTTGTCCATACATGGTATGTCTGGTTGTGGTTAAGTTTCTTATGCATGAATATTGAATAAATAGGCACAGACTAGTCGTGACATCACTATTATGTCACAAGTATAAATACGGTTGGTATATAACATAAGACACAAAGATTTCAGAATTAGACTTCACACGACTTCACACAACACCGGCTTAGGTCTGGCACAACCAGGTCTCATGGTCTTGTTAATATCAATTAAACTATGAAACTTATCGCTTAGCAAAATACAAGCACACGATTCCCATTGAAGCCGGTCGATTTGACGTATTACACATTTTATGTAACGCTAAAAAGGGAGGACCGACCGGCCAGCGGACCACGTCGTCACGCTCATGTTACTATGACTCGGCCATAACCATATAAGCAGTTCCCAATGCAGCTACACCCAAATATGAAGTGTGTTTCTAACCTCAATGTGTCGTCATGGCATCAGGTGCAAACAAATCAGTTAGCTCCATATATGGGCACAAAAGGGGGCATGCCCATATATGGGCATATACTGATGACATCAGGGATCTTCATATATGGGCATATTGGTCGGATCTAGAACCTCTGTTAATATAAATGACTTACTATACTCGGATTGCCTTTGAGGCAACCACACTAACTAGACAATTTTGAAAAATTGCAATGTGGTTGCCCCAACGCATTGAACGCAAGTCATGGGATGCGAGGAATCCACAAGGAATATTTGTATTTCTAGGGCTGAAGACATGAGGTACAATGAATGAACCCACATGCATGAAATTAATCCATTGCAATGATAGAATCAACTTTATCTTAAACTTTGGGTAGTTTATGTCTTACCATCTGAATAATGGTCAGATACTTCTTCCACCACAGGTATTTCTGGATCTTAGGTCCACAGGAGGCCAGGCCATAATACAGATACATCAACACATGAATGGCAGCATTCATATGTGCACCAAAGAACGCTAACACAGGGAAGAAAAATAATACATCTGTCATTCTAACTGTTCCACTTGTTCCTCTTCTAACTTTGTTAGAATCTATTCCATACGGTACTAAAATGAGGTATGAAATGTATCACACTTTCATCCTATTAGAAAAGACGGCTATTTATAAGACGAACATTTTTAAGGGTGACTTTGTCAATTGGAAGCCTGAATCCTATCATCCTATTGTGAGGAGGATGTGAAAATCCTCCCAATGCATTCTGTGTCTCGAGAGCACATTATCTAGGTGCTGTAAAAAACGTTGCCAACCTTAGAGAGTGAGCTCTTGAGACTTGCCCTTTAATTGAATAAATGTTTCATTAGGGTTTATGTTATATTGTTATGTAAAGAGGGAGAAAAGGATTACAAAGTATTTTGTCCTTAAAGCATTCTTTAGCAGGAAATTTTTACTTTTGAGTACACATGTAAAAAAGAAAGAAAAAGTGATCATGATAATGAAAACATTAACGCTTTCAAAATAATATAGGATGACATTTTTTTGCATAGCAAAGTACTGTAAATGTAAAGCAACTGGTACTCACACTGTCCCCCAGCGACCCACTTGATCCCAATCCACCAGAGGGTGAACATGGTGCAGTGGTGGTAGACGTGGAGGAAGCTAACCTGGTTGAATTTCTTCCTCAGAATGAAAAACACTGTGTCCAGGTACTCTATCCCCTTGGAGATAAAATACCACCACAGTGCCCCTGCTACCTGCCTCGGGGACAGCATGGGTGGTGGATATGTGAGAGAGAGAGAGAGAGAGAGAGAGAGAGAGAGAGAGAGAGAGAGAGAGAGAGAGAGAGAGAGAGAGAGAGAGAGAGAGAGCGGTATCAGAGGAGACAGACAGATAAACAGAAAGGGGAATTTAGCTCACGTGCATTGGAACAAAGTGAACAGTACATTCTCTGGGCATATTCTTTTTCTTTCTTTTCATTTTGGGTGTATTTGTTCTACTGTACAGATTTTTGGCCCAATTTAGTCATTATGCCAATTCTCACCTCATGTATACCCTCACTGCCTGTTACGACCCGGCCTAGGGGAGCCTATGGTCGCAACACAAAATGGACTCCCTCCTTCCCAGCCCCCAAACAGCCAGACAACACATGTTCAAAATCCCAAGCATTATGGGTTTATTTACTAATTTAAGATAAAAGTCATGACACGATATATACATATTACCTCAGGGTGGGATCTACAAAACAACTACAAACACATAAAAGATTCCTCACCCCTACACACAAATCTCTAACACATAAACATTAACACATTACAGCACACTGGTGTTTGGAGGCTGGCTAGGAGAAAGACATCTGAACTTCTGGAAGCAGGAAGCTTTATAGTGACGCCCAAGAAGATAGGAGCCAATCACCTGCGAGAATCTACATACTAGTTAGCCAATCACACTCAGCCACCATTCACACCAGCTGGTACCCAAATCACTCACTCCTCACCCCACACACACACACACACACACACACACACACACACGAGGGGGAAAACACAGAAAAATACATAATATGACCCTAGGGTCATAACACTGCCAACCCCTACTTGTTGGTCTTGGGGAGGGTATAGACAAGCACATGTCTCCGCTGGTGAATTCTACATGAAGTCAGCAGCCGCTTCTTTTCACCTGACAGCGAGGAGTTTCACCAGTAGGAACAAGCTATCCCGACCAGACAGTGCAGAGACAGAGATCGCCCTCCCCTCATCTTCTCACCCACGAACATGGCCAATCATGTTCACTGGAGCGCCTGGCCAAGCCAGAAGCACCATGGAGGGATCAAACCCCAGGAGCTTTAACTTTAACCAAATGCCCCAGCTCTCTGGAAGTTTTCTGCATGTTTTTTGCATGTTAGGGACAAAGCACTAACACTGGTATCGCACATCTGTGTGAAGATCAAGGTCGGATAACCAGTTTAATGAACAACAGATTTGCTATCAGATTTGCTATCTAAAATGGTATGGATGTGCACATGTGTGCATGTGAGTACCTACATGCGTGTTTTATATACATGCTGTCTCTACAGTATGTGTGTCTGTTTGAGGATGTGCAGTGCACCTACAGTATGTACATTTTCCAGGCGTCTCTCGGTTATTAATACTGTAACTCACCCTGACTTCATTGGGGTCTTCTGAATAATCCACTGGTTGGCAGATGTAACTGTAGCTTGCTGCCCGTGCTGCCATGAAGAGCTGGAAACAGAACATACAGTACACAGTGAGCAGTGGTGGACAGTAACGAAGTACATTTACCGTTGTACTGTTACTTACGTAAATCTTTGGAGTAGCCAGCCTACTTTACATGAGTATTTGTATTTTTTGATACTTTTAACTTCACTACTTTTCTATGAAGGGAAAAAGTACATTATGAATTAACCACTTAAGATCTGTTTCAAATATATTTGAAAATGTCTGGAAAATCTTTTTTGGGGAAAATGTCTGGAAAATCTTTTTTGGGGGAAAATGTAGAGAAAATCTTTTTTGGGGGGAAATGTCTACATTTGAATGCAGCAATGCATTGATATTAAAAAAAGTATGTACTTGGTAACTCAAGTACAAATTTGAAAAAATATATACAACTTTGTTGTTAGCCTACAAACACACTGAGACAGACATAGGAACTGAGGGTCTGAATGAAAAAAACTGGAGGTAAAAAGTGTGTGTGTGTGTGTGTGTGTGTGTGTGTGTGTGTGTGTGTGTGTGTGTGTGTGTGTGTGTGTGTGTGTGTGTGTGTGTGTGTGTGTGTGTGTGTGTGTGTGTGTGTGTGTGTGTGTGTGTGTGTGTGTGTGTGTGTGTGTGTGTGTGTGTGAAACCTCGGACTGGCCGGACTTAAATGATCTGTGCGTGGGTAGGGTCTAACTCTGAGGTGGTGGCTGGCTGTCTCAGAGGATGTTATATCTGACCCTAGTATCTCTGTCAGAGCAACTAAGACTGTGTGGAACGGAACATCAACTTCCATTGAGACTGCAAGGGAAGACTGCATGCCTCCCTGCTGCGGATCATTCTGTATCTCACTCTGTGTTAAAACCTTTTGCCATTGAGTGCATTGTTGTCTTTACTTTGAAAGTGTGATTACAGGTTTTACCATCTAAACCTAATCTCTCCATATGGTTTCCAGGCAATCATGCTCCTCACTGCATACATCATGGTCATGACCATGTCCCACATCTTAAATGGTTGCCATGTATACACGAATCCACGGAGCGCTGCCCTGTGCGCAGCCATTGCTGCGGTGTCAAGGCTCTGCGGACGCGACACCGCAGCAATGGCCGCCTACAGACAGTTACAGGCAGCGCGTCTGTGGATTTCGTCTATACAGGGGCCTCTACATGAGTAGGCATGACAGAATAGTGGATTTGATCTCTTCTATTTTCAGGTGCTGTATAAGCATTCTACTGTGAAGCCGAGCATGTTTAGCCTGTGTAATGATGATTCTGTGTTTTCAGCAACCCTGATGTTGTTGTTGTAAATGAAAACCATAGGGAGGTGTTCATTCTCAAGGTCGGCTGTACTTTAGATTACAGCTTGGAGGAAGCCTTTCTAACCAAAGTGCTGAAATATCAACAGCTAGAGCAGACCATCTCACAGCTAGGCTACAGATGAAACTTTAGTTTTTTATCTTTGGTAGCCTAGGGCACATGCACAAGTTGGTTGTGAGGGTGCTCTGCCGTCTATGCACTTGTAACTGGCTGGTTTCCTATTGTCTGACTGGCAGTGTTGATGTCCTTTGTACAAGGAATTCTTGTACTTCTGTTTATGTGGACATAAATAAATATTTCAAATGTGTGTGTGTGCGCGCGCGTGTGTCAGACAGACCGACAGACAGCCAGACAGACAGCCAGACAGACAGACAGACAGACAGACAGACAGACAGACAGACAGACAGATAGACAGACAGAGAGAGAGAGAGAGGCAGAGAGAGAGAGAGAGAGAGAGAGAGAGAGAGAGAGAGAGAGAGAGAGAGAGAGAGAGAGAGAGAGGCAGAGAGAGATCGAGAGAGACAGAGAGAGACAGACACACAGAGGGAGAGAAAGGGAGGGAGATGAAGTCCAGGCAGAAGAGATGATGATATACTATAATGAGGTTAGACAAGTCCCAGGGGGGGACTCGGAGTGTAATATGTTCATCTAAATGGGCAGTTGCTTTTATGACACCATTTCACAGCAGGAAAAGTATTTCACACAGTGAGCTCAATTTATTGAAACCCGTCAGGGGCATGCAGTGGGTGGAGTAGAGAGTGGTCTAATATACACAGTGAACATCTGGCTTGAGGGAGGTCATCTTTCTTGATAATGTGCCTTCTTTGATAACAACAGCTCTTAAGAGAAAGCAATTTACCTGCCTGCTTAAATCGTCTTAAACTGCCACCTGCCAGTGACTAGTGGGACATGACCTTAAGCTGACAGGAACCTAACCTCTTTGCAGATGAAGAAGTTGAGGAACACCATGCTGAAGTTGTAGACGATGAGGGTCTTGCGTAGCTGGAAGGGCTCTCTGTTCTTCATGTATTTAGGTCCCAGCCACAGGAAAAGGAGGTAGGATGTGCTGATGGCCAGTGTGGGCAGGGGATTGTCCATCAGGGGCCATTTCTCTACTCGCTTGTCTGCAGGACAAATGTTTGAATATGGTTAGATCTTGCAATCCTCAGAATATGACTTTGCTGACACAGTGTAGGTACCGTGTCTGTGTAGTGTAGTGTATGTGTTGTGTAGAGTGTTGTGAGTTGCTGCTGGAAACGGAATGGAGTTATAGAGGAGGCTGCTTTTGGATGATATTTGTATTTTGTAATTTGAGCATTCTGCAGGTGTTCGTGCATAAATCAATATAAGCATCCAAAAGGTTATGATAGGAGGCACCTATTTGATAACACCACTGAGGAACCCACTGTCTGCAGCCCACCTCTCTCTAAGATTTTCAGTATGCATGGACCGTGCAAAGAGGAGTGCATTCATTCAATATTAGGAAACTCTCTCACAAATGATACAGAAATAAGAATCAATTGTGACCAATTTTGTCTCTTAATAATATAATATTTTGTAGTGATTGTGCAAGTAAACAATGAAAACAGTGTGCAACAATGTGATTCAGTCAGCTTTGAACAAAACTGCAATGTGACAACAAACACTGGATATATAAGGAATAAGAAATCTGCTTGATGATTTCTTCTTTTTTCCATATTTAGCACAGCTAAAACTATACAGATGTTTCAGTCACAGAATTTTTAAACAAGCTATAGAAACACAGAAACACCTAAACCTGTGTAGACCGTTTATAGGAATCTGTAGCCACACTGGTAAAATCCTGTTGCTGAAACATCGGTCTTTACTCCTCTTTCTCGCTTTGCTAAACATGGAATATAGAATTTTAAACTTTATAAACTTTTGAGTGCAAGTGCAGACATCTTATTTTTTATACACAGATTTTTTTTAACCTGTAGACACACCTGCACACTGGACATGCTTACCAGTTAAATTGTTTGAACAAATCCTCTCAAAAGTAAACATACACAGTCAAACATTCTAACATTCTAGCATATTTGCTCTCTCTCTCTCACACACACACACACACACACACACACACACACACACACACACACACACACACACACACACACACACACACACACACACACACACACATATTAAATTATTACCTGCGATAGTTAGACTCCATTTGTAGAATTCTATCGTGTCATTTATTAGATGTGTGACAATCTCCATAGTTGTGGCCAATGTCCTAAATGTAAGCAAAGAATTTTTTTAAGGACAGGATATTTTTAAAACGTTTAAAATCTATTAGCATGGATATACTGCAGGCATATCAAAATACAAAGGCAAGTCAATATTTCTGGGAAATAACTCATTCTATTAATTCTTCAACCTATTATATGAATACATTTGGTGAATTCTGATTGCCCTTGAAGAGAATTAATGTAGGCCAGCATGTGAGATGCCTACATGCGAACAGAAGGCAGTTGTGTAGGCTTATATAGGGAGGCTTATAGTCCTGTATGGCTGTGGTACTCAAAGTCGTGTCCGGGGACCCCCAGGGGTCCTTGAGGGGGTTCCAGGGTGTCCACAGCTAAATGATTGGTAACTCTGAGAGTGTACAACCCATACGGGTCCATTTGGTTCCATTTGTACACTCTCAGAGTTATGGGGGTCCGTGGCCTTAATGCATACTAAACTGGGGGTCCTTAAAATGAAAAAGGTTGAGAACCACTGCTATATGGGACCATGATGGATCTGCTATGTAGGCCTATATGGTCCATTCTGCACAAAAAGCGGGAGCATTAAGCAGAAGAGTCCATGTGTCAGCAGGTTTACAGCCGGAGCACGACCACCACTCTGCATATTAGCAATTAATATTATGCCCACTGTAGCCTGCCTAGGCCTATACTTTATGGGTCATTGTCTATATATGTGGGCCAGACCCGACGGTGGACCTATGGCTGAATTAACACAATACATAACCAGACACACACAGACTGATTTAATGATCCTAAAAAATATGACACCCCCCCCCCTTTCTCTCTCTCCAGCCTAGAGCAGATCAAGCGCTGCAGCAGCATCTGCCGTATTATAGGCTACCCTCTCTAATCTGGTCTGTGAAGAACCCATTCACTTCAAGGACTATCAATTGTGTAGGCTGCGATTATTAAAAACTCTACCTATGGCTCATTAAAATCATCAGAATCGGAATGGCCAATTAGCATTTTGCGGCATACAGTGTGGCCTTCAAATATAGACTATATATGGACAGTGCTATAGGCTATTTAATGCTTCAAAAATGCGTTACAAACGATCACACCTATAGCCTATAACAGATTTTATTCATTTAGGCTTACATATAGCCATATGTGTCCTACTACAACTGGGACAACATTGCCCCCCCCAAAAAATAGTGCGAATGAAGATGCTTATTATCATTACCTTACCGTGTCGGTGGATAATAAAAAAATTAAAAAGACAGAGAGAAAGAGAAATCCTTCAGTGCAAGGTCATGCAGTGTGCACTATTCCGCCTTGTAGGCTATTAATCTACAGACCAATTTGATATGATATTTGAATGTTCCCTTCTAAACAAATGGAGGTATAAACGTTGGATAAACGGCGACAGCAGCATGCATGTCTAATCAGGGACCATCATCATAGTAAGTCTCCTCCAATGCGCTGGATGCACGACGCGATGATGATGTGGTGGTGCTGATGGAAAGCATGCTACGCGCGTGCGCACGGCGGAAAGACGGATGCAGCATCCCGAAAATATAGCAGATGTACAAGTAGCGCTGGTCCAGAGCCATTAGTGAGTTCTCTCTAACGCTATGCCAGGCGCACTGCTCTGCTCATAGACCGAACATTCCACTGCCGTGCGAGGTCTCCGTCTTTAGTAAAAAATAAACAAAACTATTTTGCTACTCACCAAAACAAAGGCTGTTTTGTGTTGTTGTAGGTCTATTCTCCAGGGCGGGGAAACCTCTCAGCACCCCACCTTCTCTGTATGATACACTTTTTGGGCAGAGAATAAAATATGTCCACCAGATGAAAATTATTGTATTTACTCCACTGCGCCCTCTACAGATTTGGTCAATATAAATGACCACTGACCAGATCTGTAGAGGGCGCAGTGGAATAAATAAAATAATACGGTAGTGGAACGTTCAGTCTATGAGAATAGCAGCGCGCCTGTGGCAGAGCGTTCAGAGAGAACTTGCTAACGCTACACGTTGTGAGCTTGTAGATCTGCTATTTTCGGCACGCGACACCGTCGTGGGACGAAGTATAAATCGGACAAATCCCCGGCTTCTTTACGTTGTGAATCTGTACATAAAATGCAACGCATCATGTGACTTTCCCCCTCTCTCCCTATGAGTGCGGATCGCCACGGGGGTGAAATGTGAACGCTGGACAATTTGCGCAGTCTTTACGCAAGGTTGATGTGCAGGGATTCGGGGAGAAAAGCTTAATTTATGGCTCTGATGATGATGATGATAACAAGACCCCATTGGAGGCCTTCGGTGTCTATTAATGAATTTTATTTCCTCCTTTATAGCTATCAAATGAGGGAATGAAACATCTTTGGGTGGATGGAGGACATTTCCATGGTGATTCAAATAATAAGGTCAAGGTTGACGTTTTAGCAAGATGAAGATCTGGAGCACGGAGCACGTTTTCAGGTTGGTGGTCGCGACGTTTTCCTACTTCATTATCAAATAAATAATACTTCCTTCAACTTAATATCGTAGCGAGATGCTAGTCAAACATGGGCCTATATGCTCCTTTACACTGAATTCCGTCATGTAATAATGTGTATCATCCAAGTAACATGAACAATACATCAGATCAAATACAGCAGGCTATATTAAAGAATGTTCACATATTGAATGCACGTCTATAATCAGTGGGATGTGAAGATGCAGATTAGACAGAGTAATATTTTGTAAGCTACACACCGAGTGTAGTTATCTGTCATACTTTAGGGTAGGCCAGCCTCCATTGCAATGTCATTGATATTTTATAGGATGGAATTTTGACAGCTGAGGTTTGCAGCTGCATCCTAAGCTCTGCACTTTCATTCATAAATCAGGCTACTCAGTTAGCCATGGATCACAAGACAGACCGTCATGGATGAACTTCACAATAGCTTCTCCCTTCTCCCTTATTGGCCCGTACATCTACATAAACTTTCAGATTTCAAATATAAAGTGCTTACCCCATGGCCACGGATGTTAAAATTATGTACGGGTCCTCTGAAGTACCCGTATCTTCCGTATTGTTCAATAAAAACATTTAAATCCGATCGGTGGCCATTTTCTCATAGAGTTATAATGTATCAGAGAGTGCAATACACCTCCCAACCGATAGGGTCACGTAGTTGAAAGCATGTGGAGAAAATACGAAGAAAATGGCCACCGATCGGATTAAAATGCTTTTTATTGAACAATACGGAAATTACGGGTACTTTTGAGGGCCCGTATATACTTTTTACATCCGTGGCCATGGGGTAAGCACTTTATATTTGAAATTTGAACGTTTATGTAGATGTAAGGGCCGTAAATGGAGAAAGTGCAAACACTATGTTGAAGATCATCCATGTCTATTTTGAATATCATGTCATGTATCAGGGCTAGCTACTCAGTACAGTAGCCTCATACATTATTTTAGTAGCTACCTCTCAGATTTGCTGTTATTGATATTGTTAACAGCATCATTATAAGGTGATACAAATGGTGTGATGTTGTGCATAATTTGGCCTATTGTGTTAAAGTCCAAAACTGAGCTGCAGCTGACAAGAGCGCATGTTGGAGGAAAATGTAGTCAGGTTTTGGGTTAATAGAGTCAAGAAACATCCCCAAAATTTAAATTCAGTCACTTACAGAGAATATGCAAAGATAGATATGATGTTTGTAATTGTATCATAACATTTTCAAACGTTTACTAATTGTTATGATACATTATACCCTTAGGTTTTTAAAGATATCTGTTATTACCAGTACATTTGTATTGTATTTGTATTTAAGTAGGCTATATTTGTGTCAATGTGTTACAAATGCAATGAATACATACATAAGCATTTATATGTGTTATTCTGTCCTTCATCAACACTGGGGTTACATATATGTTGCTTTGTTTGCAGTTACCCATGGGAGACGGTGATCAAGGCGGCGATGAGGAAGTACCCCAATCCCATGAACCCCAACGTTGTGGGGGTAGATGTGTTGGAGCGCAGCCTGGATGCAGAGGGTAGGCTGCACAGCCATAGACTCCTCAGCACAGAGTGGGGCATACCGGGCATTGTGCGAGCGGTAAGCCATCAATACTCCCTCCGCACATGCATACTGTGCAGAGGTACAGATAAACAGGTGGTTAGTATGTTTTGGCATAACAGACTGGAGACATGTGCACCAGAGCATTGGTTCTCAAAGTGTGGTCCGGGGGCCCCCAGGGGTCATTGGGGGGGGAGTCCCCAGCAAAAGTAGTTAACATAGCGTTGCAATCATTTGAACCACTTTATGCATTTACATGTTGGCTATTCAAAAAAAAGCAGATCTACAAGCTCACAGCGCGTCACTTCGTGCCACGCTGCGAGCTTGTACATCATTTTTGGAAACTTTTGAATCATTTTTATTTGATTTTTTAACATATACTTCTCTTCTGGGGGACCTTGGCACAAAACCTTTTCCGATGGGGGTCCGCGGCCAAAAATATATCATTTTGCGGGTCCTTGCTTGACTTGAAAAAGTTTGAGAACCACTGCACCAGAGAACTGAGAAACGAGAAAAGTGACAATCAATCATCTTGATGCATGTGATTTAGTATTGCTAGTGTATTGGGATGTCATCATGTCAACAATTGTCTGGTTGACTTGAAGAAGAAAAAGGCATCAGATTAAAAATAAATTAAAAAACGTAACCATGGGACACCATACAACACATTTACTGTACAGATATACGTATGTAATGTAGACACACTCACAGTATGTTTTTAGACTGTTTATGAGAAAACTGTTTTGCTGTGACAGATACTGGGGACGAATCAGACGAGTACCTATGTGAAGGAGCATTCCATAGTAGACCCTGATGGGAAAAAGATGGAGTTGTGCTCCACTAACGTAAGTTAATAATCACCTCATTATATCGCCATTATCACTTACTACAGTGGAATTAATAATACATTGTAACATCGTAAGACATAAAATGGCCTGCTTGCATTCAATCACATTTGACTTTGAGTAGTCGTACTCTGATTGAACTCTGACTCTTGAATTGAACTGAAAGATCTTAAAGGTCCTTAACGGAAAAATTACAAATTCAGGCGATGAAGTGCATATCTCAACATTACAATACTGTAGTTTTGACCAAAATTTCACCCATTTATAAGGCTACATCTGAACCTGAACGGCATTTGAAATGGGGAAATTCAAGCTGTTTTCCCCCCCTCCAGATTACTCTAACCAACCTAGTGTCTGTTGATGAGAGGCTAGTTTACAGACCTCATCCTGACAACCCTGAGGTGTAAGTACTGTACACTCTAGTTCTTTATACACAGTAATAACAAAGTTCATCACATATTAGTATTTAGGGTAATTCAGTGTTCCTTGGGAAATTTCACACACATGAGCAGGATGTTGTGGTTCTTCCTGAACAAGTTTCATCACTTGCTCAGATTCAACGTTGTAAAACTATGTCTTTCTTTCTACCTCCCTGCTTCTGTCTGTGTTTATGTCACTTTCTCTATCTCTTTGTCTTGTTCTTTTTCTGATTATCTTATGCTTCAGTACCATCCTGACTCAGGAGGCTATAATCACAGTGAAGGGAGTGAGTCTGAGTAGTTATTTGGAGGCAATGATGGCCAGGAGGATGTCTGCTAACGCCAGGAAGGTAATACATACCACAAACACAATACTGTGATAAACCTGTATGCTCAGCTTATCTCAAATCAAGGTGTGATTGGTGCTGTCTAAGCATGCCTTTTTTGACCTTGGTGTGCTGTTTGCAGGCCACAGCAAATCTGTGTTAAGAATGTTGGAGAGATCCACCTGAATGGCTCTGTGAATGCTGCTTTCAATTTTCCTTTCCTCTGTGTGAATCTGTAGGGTTGGGATGCTATTGAATGGATCATTCAGAACTCAGAAAGCGAGAACGTTCCTCTCTGACATACACTAACTCTGGTAACTTTTCCCCCTCCCATACAATTTTGTGCTGCAGTACTAGCAGAATAAAATCATGCTCTTTTTCTTTCTCAGAAGTGCAAATTCAGAAAATGTCTGTCCATAAACTGGCTTTTTGTATGCGCTTGCCGACACTCCCTCTTTTTATACATTTACAGGACTGCAGGTTTACAGCACACCTCATACCTCGTATTCTCCTGGCGGTCGATCCAGAAAGTCTGATTTATATTTCGTTGTGTGACACCAGCGTACAATGAAGCATAAATCAAGCATTAGTAACTGGGAATCCTCTAGCTGACATTCAGACTGTCTGAGTGTCTGAGTTTTTTTCCGGGGCTGTTTCACCCCCACCAGCTCTCTTACCTCTGTCTGAGATCAGCCTTGACTGTCTACACTGGAAGCTCAAACACCCGCATGACAGCAGGAAGACAAAGTGTCTGACTTAATAACACGGAGGATGAGAACCGGAGCACACATGGATTTCTAGGACTGGGATTTAAGGATTTGGGGAGCTAGTCCAGTGGATTTGGTTGGTGATGCCTACCTCCATTCCCTTCCTGATAACAGGTTTCCAATTCAGGCTATTATGGAGGAATTTTGAACTAGCTATAAACCAGAGATCTGGTTAAATTTCCATCCCTCTAACCATGTCTAACATGCTGTACCAAGAAGGTTCACAAGGCAAGGACACAGATGCCAAGCCAAACCATCCATATGAAGCTGCATGAATGTCTTGGACTTTCTAGACTTTGCTTAATGATTGTGAACATTACTACCACACGGGTGTGCATTCGCTATGTTAAAAAGCACCTTCTGAAATGTGAATATGTTACGAAAAATGTCCTTATTAGACCTGGTCCTGAAGAAGTATGCGATCTGTGGTTGGATGGATACATCTACAATTCTGGAAACATGACGCAGCACCTCATCAATATTATGCACCAAATGTCAGCATGACATTAATTTAACTTCTGATCACATTCATCTGTAACTTATTAGTGACTTCACAAATACCAACTTTTAACCGGTGCTCATTTTGTGTTTCAACAGAGGAGACACACAGATGTTAGCACAATAATGCTAATAAAAGGGAAATCAATACATTGTGTTGTAATGCAGAATGATTGTACAGCAGCCTTGTGTACTGTAGTTTGAGAGTAGTATATAGTTAATAGATAAATGAGTAGTGTGGTAGTGCTCACACAGTAAAATATGGAGTGTTAATTTAACCATGTGAAAAAACAACAGACAATCCGGGCACTCGGGAGTAAAAAAGAGGAACAGCCTTTATTTATTAAAAGGCAACTGCCAACATGTTTCTACCTCGGAAGGTCTTCATTAGGGCGAAACATTTTAACCACTTTCAACCTGGCATCCCTATTTTGGGCATGTAGGCAAAAAAGAAACAGCAAAAGTAACCGATCTACTTTAAAAAACAAAATAGAGTATTAAGTTATCTCTGAGAGTTAAATTAACACTAAGGATTTTACTACGTGGGCTGCTTTGCATAGCGAGTCACCACCATATTGTTATATGAAAATGATGGGAGTGTCCTTTGGGCTTACCTTAAACTGGTTACTGATACTGTAGTAAAAGTACCGTAGTACTACAGTAGGCCAGCATTAGAACAACAGTATGTATAGGCAACTGTTTGTGGCAATATTGGCTTTAACATGTGGATTTGCAACTGGGAACAAGCCAATTAGGTTTTAAAGTAACAAACAACATTCTATGATGTAAAATGTAACAGCTCATAACTCATCGCTGTTCATATTGCCTCAAAACATTTGCCTTTGTATGATGGGTCTTAATGTGTGCCTTTGCTATTCCCACGCACCATGCTTCCAAATTGTAACTATTCCATGGACGGTATGCTACCTATCTGCCCTAAAATCACGGTGATACTGTATGTTCAATGCTGCAGTGGACCTCATATGTGACTTAATCCAAGTGCACTCCATGCCACTGACAAATGTACTAAATGGTATTTATAACAGAACAAAAAATTGTATCTATATTATCCATGAAACAACAGATCCTGACTTTTTGCAAGACTATTTGTGTTTTATTTCCCAATGGGAAAAAGCGTAAGATTTTTATTTCAATTTTATTTATCCATATTTAACATTAAAAAATAATCTTGTTGGAGAAAACAAATACAGCACTTCTTAATTTTTTATGACATGGACATATTTGTTGTCTGGGCACCACTGAACTAGTTGTCTAGCAACTGACAACTGACAACTGTAATGGCCAATGCCAATGCCGCTGAGTGTGTTTTGGGCCAAAAGACAACAGAAGAGCTACAGTGCATACAGTGTTCATGTGCCAAACGAACATTTTGGCACAATAGTGCCTGTATTGTCTTAAACCTCAGCTATGCCAATTTGTAATCTATGATACCCACAGGGCTGTCTACACTTCCCACAACTACCAGCTTGCAGTTCACACTTAATCCAACAGATGGCACAGATGTGCTGATGACAGAATAGCCCAGAATAAAATATTGTTGTGTAAAACATATGGCCATCAACCAAAAATTAACATTTTTATTCTATATATTATTTTCTAATGGACATTTCTAGTAATAGATGATTTCCATTTTCTCCCAATCATGCCTTGCAAATGCAAATCAAAGTTATTTTTCCCTCACCTTTTTGACATAACACTGCTGATATCTGATAGATTTCCTGCTTTCTTCACCTTGACATGTATGCTGTTCTTAATGTAATTTCACCACATACTGCACAACTAATAACCGATGCCAAAGTGATTTGTTTTCTTATTTAATAATAGAACATACTCAACATAAAATAAAATGCATTGCTCAGCATGTACTGTATCATCATAACGGTCACATAAGAGTTCAAGTCAAAATTGCACCATCCTGGTTGCACCACTTCAACTGTACCCAACTGACTAGGCAAATCTGTTGCCTGAAACCAAATAGTATAAGTAAACACGATCATTTGGTTATAAAGTCATGCAGAAGGACAAAGTGAACAAAATATTTTCAATTTATATAAGCTGTGCATCTTACTTTGGTTTCAAATCCCTTGATCGCAATGCTTTCTCTAAACAATACATTTGTAGATGCCAAAAATAGCATCACCTTCTGAAAATGTAATAATTTTTGTTTCCTGATAAGGCACATTATTATACTCCCATATTTCCATTACACACTGGTAATACTGTAATCACATATTGAGCTTTAGCAGCCACAGCACAAAATGAGCACACATATGAAATACAAAAAATAATAACATTGGAAATATCAAACATATAAAAGTGAAAAGAAGAAAGGTAAATAGAAAATATAGGCAACATCAAGGAATCACAATACCATTACTTTGCTTACATTCATTTTCTTTTCTCTATTGCAGCAACTCATTGATCCTTAACACTAATCTGGTGCCAAAACCAACAGAACATTATTGTAGAGTTTCTTGACATAGTCAAACGATTGTATTCGTACCCGTGGCCAAATCTAACACTGCATTGCTTTAAATTAAATCTCTCGTTTTAAACAATAAACAAAACACGACTGTTTTTCTTCCCGTTTCTCCTGTATTATCGAAGAAATCCTCAAATGTTTCATAACCAAAAATAAAGCCCAAATCAAACATTGCACTTAAAACCAAACGGGCAGTCCTGTTACAACTGCACTCAGCTAAGGCCAACTGTAGGTACGTTTATTTTAGAGGTGTATTTTCAGAATTACTTTGAGCCAAGACCAAAACTCTGCTAGACAGATGAGTGTCCCTTTTTCAGTTATAGTTCACTTTTACCTCTCCTTCCTCCATTTCTATCACTTTCTTCAAACTGTGCACTTCCAATGCACACTTGATTGCATCATTGTCCCACTGCCTGCCCCCCACCTTGCCATTCTTTCGAATATATACATTCAGGAATCCATTGCAGTATTAACAGTGAGAGTATTGTACATTTCTATGTACAGTATGTACAGTCAGTCCATTAAACTTTGAGAGGGGATGCTCTCAGAAGTGGAAAAGGTTGATAAAGCCTTGAGGGGAGACAGACATAGTACAACCTTCCGGGTTGTTGGCTGTGCAGGGGTGACTTGTGTCCTAGGAGGAGAGACAAGGAGAGAAACACTGATGATTTGTTCATGGATTTCCACTTATGTGCAACAGTAAGGCCTGGTTTAAACTTAGTTGCAAATCAAAACTAGCAACTAGCAGGGTCTATTTTGGCTGTGCAGAATGATGCGCAACAGAGTATAAATAAAAAATAAAAAAAAAAGAGCGTTCGCTATGGACAGTCGTACACACGGCCACTTTATGCATGCATACACACACACATGCCATTTGTGTACCTTCCAGAAGAGGATGTGGCAGTGGGTACAGAAGTGCAGAGTCTCACTGTACTGCTCTCTGTGAGGATAGCAACGGCTCAGCTTGAAGTACATCCTCTTCCACTCCAACTGGCCCTTCTCTGACACCATTAGACGTTTACGGATCTGGAGAGAGGAACAAGCGATGGCCCAAGATGTTACTACCCAGTCCTTAGTTTAGGCAAACGTATTTCTCACAGTGACCTAACTTAAGTTAAAATACAGAAACATCTTGCAAGCCTATCATCTGGGTTCATGCATTGTTCTAGCTTATTGTAGTAGGTACATGTATCAGTATGCCGACTGTAATGACTCCTGTATTCCTATATGCTGCCATATTTATCAGAAATGCTTGACCTCCTTGTTAAGTGCTATTGGGACAAGCCTTCCATACAACTGGACCTAGCCAGTTGTGTATGGAAGTTCTAACCAACGACTAGTAGTACATCAAAAAGGCTGTGTGTGTGTGTGTGTGTGTGTGTGTGTGTGTGTGTGTGTGTGTGTGTGTGTGTGTGTGTGTGTGTGTGTGTGTGTGTGTGTGTGTGTGTGTGTGTGTGTGTGTGTGTGTGTGTGTGTGTGTGTGTGAGCACCATTTCACCCTGGCGTCCCCATTTTGGGCATACAATTCTAGATTGCTATTTCAGAGAATTTTTTAATAGGGCTTAAGTGGTTAATACATTTTTGTATGCATCACTCTTTTCATTCTTTGACTCATCCATACCTGTCTATCGGTGAAGTGGTACTGGCAGAGTCTCTTCCAGAGCAGGCGGTCCTCGGTGAGGCTGCCCAGGTCAGGAGTCACCTGTCCCAGGCTAACCAGGTCCCTGCCGTCCGTCAGGCGCTGCATGATGTTGAGCTGCAGACTGGCCGGTAGGTCGGTCAGCTCCATGCCTTTAGATGTGGGCTGCAGTGAAGAGAAAGAGAGGCACCAAGTTTACAATGCAGTCAAAGTGATAATATGATTAAGTTGACATATATGCCCCTACAGTAAAAACCTGGCCAACATATACAGTGAATCTTCAATGAACATCTTGGGTCTAAACTAGACTCTTGATGCTACCACCCTGTGTACAAGGCTATATTGAGGCTGGCACACAAAAATCAAGATTTCTGGCCTATTCATATTTTTATCAGACTGATTTGATCAAGTCTAAAAAAAAAACACACATCGTAATAGATTTTTTGCTAAATCAGATTTAACCACATTCCTGGTGGTTTGAAATGTCATTCAAATGATTTCTAAAGATGTCTCAGTCTGGCCACTGAAGCCTGATTTATACTATGAGACATTGAATAGTAAGTTGAGCATTTCTCAGGCATATTGTATGTCATTACGTTGTTACAACAACCAAGATAGGTCGACGATGTCTGAATACACACACCTGTTCACTTAAATATAATAGCAAATTTACAGTGTGGACAGTTTGTCACTGAAGATCAGCTATGAGAAACAAATGGGATTTGCCTGTTGTCTGAACAAGGCCTTAAAATACCCACCCTGCTGATCTGGATGGTGTCCAGCTGCTGCTGCCACTGCAGGATGTTCTCCATGCGGTGGACCCAGGTGTTTATGTTCCCCACCAGGACAGACTTGCCCATGTCCTGGACGAGTGCACACAGGGACACGTAGAGTGTCTGCAGAAGCTCCTTAATGGGGCGAACATTCTGCTGGTCGTCCAAGACTGTCAAGAAGAGCAAATCGCAACTTGTTCAAGTGACTGAATAAAGATGACCAATTTTATTCTGAGATTGATCAATATCGACTTCCTGGAGCTTCCTAAGCTATAGGCAGAGGTAGGCAAACAACTTTAATGCAATGATTTTTTTCCTTAAAAGTTTTCTTTAAGTCTAGAGGTGATGCAGGTTCAGTGTTCTTTGTCCTGCTGTAAATCCTGAACTTCATATCTATACAGGATTACTAGCTAAAGGGCCAAACTGAAATATTTATCATGAATCACTGAAAAGCATAATAAACCAAAAGGTTTTTTTTAGGCTGTTGCTTGGCTCTGCCAGTGTACCGTTGATTATGTTTGGCAAATACGTCTCATAAGACCACCTAAACAACCTGAATGTGTGTTTAGGAGAAAGAACATTCAGTTTACACAATTACACAAAGCTCTGGGACAGTCAATCCCTTAACTATGGCTCTAAAATCCCTACTGTGCATCATCGTCCCTGGTTTCTTTAGATGTGGTCACTCATTACCTTGGTACACATACAAGAATGTACTTGAACTAAATATGTTTGCGATGCTATGTGCCAACAGAGGAGGAGCTTTTGTTCGGTTATGGTAGTCATTATATATTTATTCACCACTTCAGCTACTACTAATATGTCTGCAACTCCTTTAAGAACGAAAACAGAAAGAACAACAACAGAGTCGTAGCAATGTTTGAAATGTCTGAACAACAAAAAAAAAAAAAGGACAACTCAGAAATAAACTTCTTTACATACAGTATGAATTTGTTCGCAATGCATGAAAGTAAACAACCATCACCTATGAATTCTTAGAAACATCAAGAGAGAACTAATATGTCTAAAGTGAAATTAAGAAGGAAAGAAAGAAGACAAACAGGTCTCACCTTTCTGTACCACCCTCTCCAGAATATTCATGTAGTTTTTCTGGGCCACTCCACTGAGTGAAGGGAGCTGGGACTTGGCGATGAGCTCCAGCAGCTATAGAACAAAGAGGGACAGAGAAACCACATCAATTTCAGCCCATTTCTTCATTATACTTCTTGTTATGGTGCAGTCTTAACAAAGCACACACACTCCCAATGATAAACACAGTCTAGAAAGGGGATTATTTGGACCTGGTCCACTTGGCTACAATTCTCAGCAGAGGCTTGATCCAAGAACCACATAACAGCATTCTTGGCAGATCTTGTATCCCAGTCTCTTTAGAGAAGGAGCTAGAAAGGTTTCCAGACGACCAAGTTGTCAACAACAGTCTGAACATTAAACTGTTTACTTTCTTTGATCATTTGACTCCTGAATCCTTGTGAAATCTGAATCACTTGACTTTTAACATGTGTGTGTATGTGCAAGAGTGTGTCTGGCCGGACAGAAGGTCTAAGGTGGCATGTCTGGTATGTAACAACAGAGGTTTGTGACATCATGGAGAATTCAGCATAGACTCAGTAGTACCATATTGTGTGCCATTTGGTGGTAAACCAGAGCATTTCTCGCTGAGCTAGTATAATAGTATTCTGTGGACAGCATTACAACCAAGTGCTGGGGTTTTAGACCTGAGGCCAATTCTGCAAATGCCTTCTAAATCCTAACAGTTTTCTGAAAAAATGATGGAGAGAGAGAGAGAGAAAATCTAAAATGACACAGATCATTTAATAATACCTTTTATTTCAAGATACTCAAGACACACATCTGGTATCCCTGCGTATTCCCTTTCTTTGTCCTTCGCAGCCCTCTCTCCATCCCTCATCCACCCTTTCATCCACCTTCAACTCACCCATGCCTGCCCTATCAAGTGTTCCGCTCAGATTCCTTGCAGAGCAACGTGCGTTTCCGAGTCTACTTTTAGAATCCAGTGTTAACTGACCTGCACTTCATAACTTGGCCCGCACTTCTGCTTTTCCATTGTTTTTCATGTCATAAAAATGTTGCAAACAAAACCAAAGACAATTCAAATTGTTCACCTTGACCCAACCCCCCCCCCCCCCCCCCCGCCTGTGAGAGAACCTGATCTGTGTAAGTGAGACGGAGATAAATGAACCCTGCTAGACCAGTAAACACTGGTGATCTAGGACAGTGTGTCCAGACTAGGTACTAGTGTTACACAGCTCTATTGTTCTTTAGACTGATTACACTGCTCTATTAGCTGCAATATAACATGTACTATAAAAACGAGTCAGTCCAAAACTGTAACAATGAGAATGATAAATTACGTTAAATTATTTAACGTTAGAGTTTAACTACTGACAGTATATACACTTCTTTGTACTATGAACGGAAACCAATCTGATCTGGCGCACCATGACACGGTGTGAGCTTATAGAACTGCTATATAATTTATGTATATACTTAATTTTTTTTAATGTCTTTTTTTAATTTGCCCAAGATAGGGATGTCAGGGTTGATGTGGTTAAAATGCAGAACAGGCTGGCAGAGAAAGAAGATAAGTGATTGATTTTATTGTAGGAATATAATCACATAATCAGAGTTCTCAGTCTAAGCGTGTTTTTATAGGTAGTAGGCAATAGAAACTGTTAAAACACTGATGTCTATGTAGGCCTAGTTGTGCGGTCTTGCCAAAATGGTAAGGTAATCTCCCCGTCTCCTCCTGACCAGAACTTAAGTGGTACACCCACAACAATGATTAGAAAATTAGCTAACTGGGCCCCTTGCCTAGAATGAGACAACGATTAAAGAGGAGGGAGGTAAAAGCACTGGGCAGAGAGGTTTGATTACATTTTACGTAAATCCTATCGTTCTATTGTGACAACATGTTAAAATCAGACAGAATACTTCCCCAGTGTGTTCTGTGTACCGAGGGTTTGCGCTGGAAGATCTCCGTCAGCCTCTGTTAAAGTCATCGAAACTCGTTCTTTAACGAAGGCCGGAGGAGATTCTCCAGTGCAAAGCACACAGGAGGACGCACTTGGAATTGCTGGTGTAGTGTTTTCACAATGTCCTCCTCTTAACAGAACGATAGGATTCATGGCAACTACAGGGCCAAGTTCCCCTTTTAAAGACAGATGAGCAGATAAAAAGGGAAGAGAAGCAGGGAGGAGAGGGAACAGAATGCACAGAACAGAGAGGTGAGATGGTGGGGCAGTCAGTCTGAGTCATCCGAGGCCCAGTCTGATCCCTGTTGGATGGTTGCACCTCACTGCACAGCTTTCATTCAGACCGCCCTCCAAGTTCAGGACAGCATATAGAACAGGACTGGATTGCTCACCCCCAACGTTCCCTCCCTCACCTCCCAGGGCTTAACCCCCCCCCCCTGAAACCCCACACACAGTCACAACAATGACCTTTGCCTGCCAGCAACACATGGCTCTCAGTGTGTCTGTACTGTTTACAGCCCCCCCCCCCCTCCCTCCCCCTGCTCACATGGGAGCACATGTTTCAGCGTCCAGTTTCTATTTCTCAATGGGAGTGAACATTTTATCCTATTGACTGCCTTATATGCGGCATCTCCTGTATCCTTCGTAATAATGTAAGCCCCCCCCAACACCGAAAACATGTATGGCAATTAAAGATGATTGTTCTATGCAAATCTATGCGATAACCAATTCTTACTACACTCTTCAGTGTGACCTCACAGTCACATCTGAGTATCAACAGAGACTGAAAGACCAAGACCACCAAAACACAAACACCCATAGTACATACACACACATACACGCACACAGTATCATCACTGAGAGAGACTTGTCTGGAGAGACTTGATAAGAAGCAGGCAGAGGCCTATACACCCTCAGCACGTACCAACCCTTTCCCTGCCAGTTTTGTTTAGCAGCGAAACGTCTGCCATTAACCAGATTAACACTGGTGTCCCATTTTTAGGCAATTAAAAATACATATACATTCCAAAATACTGAAAATAAGACGATCTACAAGCTCAGGCATTGCGAGTTTGTAGGTAGCTTTTTTTTGCTATCCGTCACACATGAAGTATAGGTAGCTTAAGTGGTTGAAGTACCATTAACGACCACAGACTGAAAAAGCAGAGGAAGACAATGAGAGGAGACAAAGAAATGAGAAAAGGGGAGATGAGGACTCACCCTGACGACGTAATTAAATCTCCTTGTGTCCTTGATGGCACTGCAGAAATCTAAGCGGTTGAAGGCTTCTCCCAGTGTACAATATCCGTGACGCTGAGGGAATTTAATTATCAGGGTATTAGTTTCTGATCTTAGAGTACAGAGTTTTCTATAGATATCCATATTAGAAATGTTATTATAAGTTGATATATAGTGGCTTGTTACCTCCTTAGTGCTTCCTTTATGAACGTAAATCCACTTTTCTCTGTGGAAATCTGTGAAATTGGCATGATTTGCAAATTAGTGTTCTTATTCAATCTTGTAATATTATTCAATATTCTCACAAGAATTAGTCAAAGCATGTTATTGTGACTATATGACCTTTATTAATATTACATGTTCATGTCCATTCTCATATTTCCCTAAGGACTTAGCTAGGGATACGATTTCATAACATAACTTGATACATGGAGGAAAATATACTTATATAATAATAGATTTTTTTCCAGTTCTCTCATTGTTACTCACAGGGAACCTTGGTGTTGTTGTTCATCAGGTCTTTTTTCCTCTTCTTGGCAGCCATGTCATAGTTCAGAGACAGCAGCAGGTTCTCTTCGTTGAAACACTCTTTGTGTGCTTCTTCACAGTAGCTGGAACAAAGTCACAGAGAGCACAGCAGACATTTCAAATAGTTGAACATAATTATTTTAAGATTTTATCTTTAAGCTTTTTTTTGTCATACAAGAACATCCACGTGGATTCTGAAATTAATTAAATAAACAAAACAAATACAATAATAAATAAATAATAAATACTTTAATAAATAATAAATAGGCCTATCCAAGTACTGTGGCATTGTAATATCGATGGTGTCGCTCGCCTTAAACTGTCAACGTGACTCATTGTTTATCGCTTGAAAAAATACATAACGAGGCTAAACATTGGCATCTTTTCAGCAGTGGTGGAAAAAGTACTCAAATGTTTTACTTAAGTAAAAGTATCAATACTGCAATGTAGAAATACTTTGTTACAAGTGAAAGTCTAGAATTAAAAATGGACTTGAGTAAAAGTACAAAAGTATTGGTATCAAATGTATAAAAATCCTTTGAAAATAGCAGATCTACACGCTCACAGTGAGCTTGTAGATCGGATAATTTCAAATGGCCGAAATGTATAGGGCTGAAGTGGTTAATGTATGTTTTGTAATAATAATCAAAACCTACAACTAACTAAAGTTTTCAAATAATAGTGGAGTAAAAGTACAATATTTGCATCAGATGTTGTGTAGAGTAGAAGTAAAAGTATTGCAAGTAAAGTAAAAATGCCTCAAAAGTGTACTTAAGTACAGTATTTGATTACATGTCATGTACAAAGATACTTTGTTTACACCACTGTTTTTCAGTACAGGGTACGGTTCAATTAAGTTCAGTCCAGTCTCCACATGCAGTGATAATAGTGTGCCAATCGTTTTGGAAAGTAAAGAGACTCAACAGATGTCTGTTAATCCAGTCACTTGTGTAGGTATTAATAGCACAGTGATTAGCCTGGGGAGACAACACACTGGTCAGTGAGTGGTCACAATGTGACGGACAAAAACAAAGGGATTAGACCAGGGTTCCCAAACTTTTTAGCTCAAGACCCAAAAGAGAAATAGACGTTTGCCCGACCCAAACTAGTCGGTTAAAATAGTGCAGATCTACAAGCTCGCGCCATGTTGTGCGCTTGGATATCGGCTATTTTCACTACTTCTTAAACATTCTTCAACATTTGTTCCCCAATTTATGTTTTTTTTTCTTAATTTTTTTTCATGAAATTTGGAAAAATCTTTGAATTTGTTTTTAATTGATGAAAAAAATAGCATTTTTATTATAGTTCTGAAATGTACTCGTGACCCATAAACATGTGTCCGCGACCCACAAATGGGTCCCACAGTGGATTAGAAGATGGAAACTGGTAAGGAAGCGAGAGACTGCATGCTTTCTATAATAAAACAATATACATAATAACGGCTCACTCTCCGCCTCTTTCTCTGTGGTGCGTTCATTGTTTCACACTGTCAACAGTTGCGTTGAAGAGACGATGCCACAAATAACGCATGATGACAAACCTTTCGACGGAAACGTTGTTGTTTTTGTCGTCTGTCTTTTTCCAACCCTCCTCGGTTTTGACCCAACTCTGACCAGGAGATCGCCAGTCCTGTCCCAGGAAAGGCATCTTTGATGATGATGGTCAATTTATAAGAACACAATCGAGAAAAAAACAAACAAAAACAATGCTGAACGTTTCTGAGGTTTCAAGGCCCTTATTTCGCTGGATTAGAAGAGTATAAGTGATGTTTCCCTGTCTATCTTGACTTTGATGTATCTCTGGTCTACTGTTGACATTGCGCAGCTGCTTTTATATCCTCCACTAGGTACCCGGAAATACTGGAGATCCGCCCCCATCGGAAAGTTCCCTACAACACGTGGCTTTGTTTATCATCATCAGAGTTGCAACACTTCCCAGGGACTGGATAGCATCAGTGGGGTAAAGTAACTATGTACATTTACTCAAGTACTGTACTTAAGTACAATGTTGAGGTATTCTTTTTACTTTACTGTCCAATTTTCAGTACTTTTACTTCTACTCCACTACATCTCATAGGCAAATATTATACTTTTACTCCACTAAATGTATTTGAAAACATTAGTTACTAGTTACTTTGTAGATTTTGATTATTATTATAAAACATACATTAATCACTTCAGTCCTGCATACATTTCGGCCATTTGATTTTTTTTTTTTTTTAAATTGAAATATTTTCAAGAGTTTTATGCATTTTATACATTAGAAAACTTGTGAAACCGGACATTCTGTCTAATGAGTACTTTCTACTTTTGGTACTTCAAGTACATTTTGATACCAATACTTTTGTACGTTTACTCAAGTAAATTTTGAATTCTGAACTTTTACTTGCAACAGAGTATTTCTACATTGCAGTATTGATACTTTTACTTAAGTAAAACATCTGTGTACTTTTTCCACCACTGATCATCAGAGTTGCAAAACCTCCCAGGGACTGGATTAGCTAGGACTGGATAGCATGATGATGATCACCTTTTCGGCTGTTTCTTTCTTAGCTGACAGTGCTTGTCATTTTAAAAGAAATAGAAGAAAAATACACTCACAGTTATTGACAAAAAGTCCTTTGTTACTCACCCCCATAACATTATTAATAGACAAGTTGAGCTCAGGATGTCTTGTAACCCAGTGTAGGGTTACAATGTAGTTTCCCTCCCCAGAGAGTCATCAAAATTTGTGTCAAAAGTCAAAAGGGTAGGGTACCCGAGGCTACCCTAGAGTAGACAGACAACAACTGATCTAACAATAATAATTGATCTGCAAGAGCTCAGCTGACCTAGCACATTAGTTTGTTTATGACTTCATGGTGTGATAAAAGTCTGCCTAGGTTATCTGTAATCTAACACATGGAATACACTAGCTACATACAGGAGGCTCCTGAAATAAGTACAAAGTTTATTCCTGTTTGTTTTTGGTAATTCATGTGTATATATATAGTGTGTATATATATATATATATATATATATATATATATATATATATATATATATATATATATATATATATATATATATATATATATATATATATATATATATATATATATATATATATATATATATATATATATATATATATATATATATAGCATTTTCAATAGTATCATTGATTATTCAGCCTAAAAAAAAGAAAATGAGCATGTGAACACTGGTGTCAAGGTCTGCGTTTCTAAAGGGTTTAGTACTTATACAGACAACTTATATATTGTCTGTGGCTACATTTGAAATGCTTCTGCACTGTAATGTTTATACAGCCTCAGAATGTTTAGTAAGCTTAAGTGTGTGTTTGCATGCTCGGGCATCTGTGTACCTACAGTACGTGTGTATGTGAGTGAAATAGTGAATACTTAGAAAGAGAGGGTGGGTGGATTACTTGATCCTCATAATTCACGACACACTCAAAACATCAAAACACACGTGTGCATCCTGTTTTAATGAACAAGTGTGCAGTTCTTCCAGGAACCAACAGGGGCCTGTGTATCTTCTCAATCACTCACTGCCAAGTGCCAACATTGTGACACACAGCTTGTTGTGAGTGTTGCAAGCAGGCCAGGCATGCTGATGTAGATGTTCTGCAGTCTCAACCCTATTGTAAGCTATAGTACGCAAACGTTCAAAAACGTTTCTTTAGTCATTTTCAAGTTATTAGTGTAAGTCCAATCAATTTGTTGAGATAATTTGTTCAAATGTAGCACGTTAACTATTATTAAATGTACTCATCAATGGACCTGAAGCATCAGGAACAAGTGTGCTTGCTGTTTTATGTGCAGAATAGATGTCACACTGGTCGCCCCAATATAGCCTATGGAAAAGGTTATTCTCAAGTTTAAAAAAATGTCACATGAGGACACATACAGTAGTGTAGGTGTGTTCTTATTATAGATTACAATTTAAAGTGCCAACTAATATGTTCCAGCCTGCAGCATTGACTTTTCCTTAGCCTCATAGGAGGTTAATGATGCCTGCATGAGTCCTTTGTTGGGTGCAGTAACAAAGTGCATCCAAGGTTCACAAAGTAAAACTTTTACAATAGCATTTCTGTTAGTAGTTTTTTCTTTATTGTTTGTGTATTACGTTTTGTTTAACATCATTGTGGTTCTTCAAAATATATGGAGGTCAATTCCAAGAATAGGTGAACATAATAATGTTGCCTTTGGAAAGTCCCAACAAATGCTTGGTCGCTTTTGAGTGCCTGAGTGGGAAGCTATGATCTAAGGCTCATTATAGTGTGTGTAGTTAAGTTAAGTTAAATTACTCATAAATACCCATGACTTCTTATTAGTACTCTGCTTAGTGTTAGTGTAGACATAGGATAGTACATACATAAAAAGGTTGTTATGGGGAAGAGTTCTTGGATAACATCTCTCTCTCTCGCTCTCTGTTTTTGTTGTGATAGTCATAGGACAGCTGGACCGTGCTTGACACCCCAAAAAATATAAGCACACACACACACACACACACACACACACACACACACACACACACACACACACACACACACACACACACACACACACACACACACACACACACACACACACACACACACACACACACACACACACACACACACACGAACACCTGTTGCTGTTCCTCCTGAACAAATTTCATCACTCGCAGTGTTGTGAAACCACGGTCATTAGTTGGTACCCTCTCCCGTCCTCTCTCTCTCTCCCTCTCTCTCTCTGTGTCTCTCTGTCCCCCCCTGTCTTTCTCACATCTGCCAACTAGCACAGCAACCAACAGGCCAACAAGGCCACATGCTTCACGTGGTATAACATTCCCCCCCTTGTTTGTTTCTCAAAATATCCCCAGTTCACCTAGTTTTTCCAGTCCCCCACCTTTTTGTGCCCACCCCCCATTCAACTGTCACCTCTGACTTGCTGGTGGAGAGTAAGAACCAGTGACTTGGGTTTCAGAAAGAAATGTAAATTCCATCCCTTGTAATGACTCCTCTTTCTTCACACAATATGCCTAACATTATTGGTGTCCAAAAGTAATTGCGGATACATACTATATTATGTCATCAATTCAGATGGTGCTTATCCTCGTTATTTCAAATAATTTTGCAGGCAATCATTAATATTATCAAATTGTATAATTTATGTATATAAGACATTATTGGGACGTGATCCTTGAGGCTCAGTGGGCAGGGTGTGTTTGTGAGTTAAAATCTGGTGTGTAGCATTATGTGATAAGTCATGTGATGTCTATCTCCCCTCTTTCGCTGTCTCGCCAGACCCGTAACACTCTATACGGGTCTTATTTTGTCTGTATCTTTGATGTACAAACAGGTGGAGCAAAGCAATTGGAACAAGCTGTTTCAATTTGTTACTGCTGGATATGTACTGTAACACTGTGAGAGGATATCTTTTATAAGTCATCTTCTATATGTAGGCTACTGGATGACTGGAACTGGTCTGGGCATGTACAGCTTGTGTGTGGAGCGGAGCGTGACCAGGGGGGTTATAGACTGACTAGACACACAAGGTACATGTGCCGCTCACTCAGGTTGCAACTGGTGTCAAGTGACCCAGCAGCACAGCCACACGTCAGAGAGGAAGATAAAGACAAGGCTACACCAAAGAATGATTTGAATATTTATTGATATGTATAAAAAAAAAACAGTAAATGCAAAATGACAGCAATGCTGAAAATGTAAACAAGAAATAACTGTGCAAAAACATGAGTAAACAAATTTAAAACATCCATAAAAATGTAAATGTACCTCAAATATTGTCTTTGAAACATGTACATTTGCTGCAATATCAAAAACAAACAAGGTGGAATTGCACACATACTGTTAGCTTTCAGTTAAACAACAAAAATCACCTTCACCCTTTTAATGAAGGCATCAATACACAGAACATGCACATGTAAGTAAAGTAAGTAGGTCGGAGAGGCTCATTGTCGGTGTCAACCAGCGCGCGGAAGTCTATCCCTGTATTGCAATGCGCTAGACCCCTGGGGGATGGATTGCTGAGGTGGAGCGCAACACCAACCATCTGCTCCCAGTAGCTACTTACCGATATGTCTTGCCACACCCAAGCCGTGCTACGCATACGCTGAGTTGGCGGTGCCCGGTATCGAACACACGACCTTGTGACCTTGTGGTCGAAAGGCAAGTGCTCTACCGACTGGACACAAACCTAATAATATAGTTCTCATCACGTTGATCTATTTTCTAGGAAATGAACAATACATGGCCGAACGCTAGTTTCATACAGTAAAAACAAAGGAATGTTTTACTTGCATTGCCATTTGCATGCATACAGTTCATGTTAGTCTAGTTTGTTTTAACTATGGAATCTACATTTTATATATTCCTTTTTTTAGTCAATCACATACAGTATACAAACCCATACCCTGCTATATTTGTGACATGCCCCAAACTCATCGTCTGTTATATGAAAAGTCAGGTCCGTCTTGATGACATGACTATTTAGAGATAATTAGTCTCCTGGCATCCTGGTGGCGCTATAATAGGCCAATGTGAAAAGGGTGGAATTTCTTCCTCGGCCTAGTGGGAATGTGCGTGCAAAGTTTCACTGCAATGGCTTCATGATTTGAGGCATTTTGTTCAAAACAAACCACTCCTGCAATCTTAGCCAAAAGATCCGTCTTGATCACATGACTATAGAGATAATGTGTACCGATTTGCGTGATGTTTGGACAAAATCTATAGGAGTAATATAAAAATATATGTTTTGCAAAAATCAGCCTCCAGGTGGCGCTATAACAGGCCAATGTGAAAAATGTGGCCTCCAGTGAGTGTGCGTGCACAGTTTCACACCGATCGGGCCGCCGGCGCCGGAGCTTAGCTGTATACAGACGAACGGACGAACACACACACACACACACACACACACACACACACACACACACACACACACACACACACACACACACACACACACACACACACACACACACACACACACACACACACACACACACACACACACACAGGGGCAAAATCATAGTCTCAGCCATGCCTTTGGCCTGGCGGAGACAATAATGCTCTTAGTCTTACTAATATTGATATACAAAAAGATTATAATCATTTGATCAATAGAATGTTGTGACAATGACAACATAAAAATATAATTCAAAGCATGACCCAGAGGTTCACTGACAAGAGCAGCAGGTTCAGTCCTGTGGATGAACAGCTGGGCGCAGCCCTGAATTAGACACTCAGTCATGGGCTTTCAACATGACAAGTGAAATCTCATGATTTAGAGCAAGCTGAAAATAGTTCTTTGATCCATTGTGAAGTTAGACGGTTAGAATGTGTTTCAGACTGTCTGGCTGGATAACTTGTTTTTGGAGGCTTTGGTGTCATGCACAAGCAATACCAAAATCCCCACTAGAAAAATGCATATTCTACAAAGGTGAGGGAAATATAACGTATAGGACACCAGACCAATGGAAAAATGCATTCCCTTGGATTAGAAATGTTTAGATTACTTCATGTGTGCTTGATTTTTCTTATCAGTTATTTGAATGACTAATAAGTCAATTATGATTTTGCCCACATCTGGGATACACATGTCAGAGACACTGAACCGTGGTCAAACAGTTTATATGGCAGAGCCCCCTTTGATGTCCAAGCATCTGTAATGGGGTCATAGCACTCAAAATTGTCGGAGTCCTCTATGACGTCATGGCCATTGATAAAGCGTCCCCCCGTCACACAGAGCTTGTTGTTGAGCACTGTAGCAGAATGGTGCATCCTCCTCTCCTTCAGGTTGGCACGCTTGATGAACCGGTTGGCCTTCGTGTCATAAGCAATCATTCGCCTGGTGTATCCTGTGACAGCAAAAGCAGAAATTAATATGGTAGTTAAAGTAGATACGGATCCACCAGGCGCTAACGTTGTTCAGTGCTGTGATGCAACGCTGGGATTCAGGGTCAAAAATTCCTCTCTCATCAAAAATGAGATGTATTCTGGACATTAGAAAAGAGGTGGGAAATTCGTATTTCTGAATTCCTTATTGTGATTTTTTTATTACGTGATATTGAGACAATAAATGGGTTTGTCTGGCTGTGGAATGAGGAACACACTGACAAGGGGGATTGTTGACTGTGGAGATTCCCTCTTTCTACTCAAATGGAAAGGCATAAAAGTCAATAAAATACAAGACTAGCCCCGGTGTTATCTGCTGTACCGATAACACTGCCATTATAATGAATTACTTCAGTTACCTCCGATGATGTAGATTTTGTCATCAAGGACAACAGCAGGAGCTGACACATTCTTCACTGTCCTGTTTTCCATTTTACACCACAGGTTCCTGGCGATGTGATAGACCTACAACAAAAAGAGTCCAAAATGAATATTTGACTAATTTATACCCTCTCACCGTTAAATGAACACTGTGATTCAAATGATTTTGAAGTGTGGGTGAATAGATTAGTGAATGAATGAAAGGAACAAATAAACAATCGCTCAAACAAAAAGTGAATGGGTGCATTAACAAACAAAGGAATAAATGAATTAATAAGACCACATTGTATTTTACCTGTATGATTCTGACAGGGTTCTGCATGTCATCTTCTCCTCCAAACATGTAGATTCTCTGGTCAATAGCAGCCACTGCTGGATGCAGCACAGCTTCAGGCATGGGTGCCATAGACTCCCACTGGTTGAACATGCTGTTGTACCTGTGGTTACACATTATTTTAAATTCTACTGAATACCGTGACATAATACTGTAGGCCTAAAATGTAACATTTACATTTAATACGCATTTTATGTGTATGTGGTAATAGTATCTTCTGTAGTATTTGTGAATGGGGGGAGCGGGGTAATATGCTGGCATGCATTCCAGGATCGGGCCTCAAAAGTAAGAACAACAACCTATTATATTATAAGATTCGTCAAAAGGGGGTCTTTAACCATTTTCTTGCATCATTAGGTGAGCATTCTTTCTCAAGAAAAGAAGGTAAGGGGGGGCTTCAGGATTATGTTCTGTAAGAAAGTTACTGTATTAAAGATATAACATGAACATTTAAATGAATTGACTATTCCATTCATGGATCTTTCTCAACATAGTATGTGCCCTCCACTGAACTATAGTACCAGTTGTTGGCAACAGTTTGAAAATGGTAAAGCAACCGATTTTCCTGTTAGAGATAGCAAAGATCAACATGACCTTATTATAGCAATGCATTCTTCTCACCTTTCTACACTGTTGCACACGTGCTTATCAGCCCCGAGGCCTCCGAGGACAAAGATAAAGTGGAGGTAGGAAACACTCTGGTGGGCAAAGTGTGGTTCCAGCATGGGCTCTGCCATCCGCCACTGGTTGGTCTTCAGGGAGAGCGTGTAGACACTCCTGCTGACCTGGTTGTGCTTGGTGTTTGTGGTCAGGCCCCCTAGAACATAAAGGACACTATGGAGGCAGACGTAGGAGGCTTTGTAAAGACGGAGGGGCAGCTTGGCTAGCCACCGCCACTGCTGGCTCGTCTCATCAAAGGTCAAGGCGTCCCTTGAGGTCTGCTCACTGTTTTTCCTTCCTCCCACTAACACCAGCGTCTCACAGCAGGTGTAGCGCCGAGGCGCTACCCACAGTGATTTCAAGTCAATTACGCTGCTGTCAACGTATTTGCAACAAACGGAGAACATGAGACGTCGGACAGATTCGATAAGCTCTGTGCAGAGGGTGGAAGACTGGATCAGTGGATCGTTGGCAATGAACTGGAACAGGAAGGTCGGGTGAATGTAGCGAAGGCGTACCTTTTTGAATAGGTCACTGATGGCACCGCGTCGGGATACAGGATCATGGTGGATCCACGCCACAAGGGTTTCGAAGACCTGTTCTTCCTCCGCACACAGGCTGTCGTCTTCCAGGTATCCCGTGAGCTCCGGCAGCGAGAGCTCACACAGATCCTCCGATGCGGACACGTCTGAGAAGCTCTTCATAGCCATCTCCTTGGCCTTTTCTCTCAAGCTATTGCAACTGAGGATCTCAGAGAGCCTTATCATGCTTAAACAGTTGTCTGGGCACAGGTGCTCCTGGAGGAAAGCAGAGCATGCCTCAAAAAGGTGGTCATATTGCAACATAGACGCCGCTTGCATCAGTGGCAGCACAGTCTCCATGGTGATGCTCATGAGTCCTGTGTAAACATAGTCAATGACACCACTCAGAATGGCTGATGTGATGCCCTTCACATCGATCTTGGTCATCTGACTTTCCATGAAGTTATTGCAGAACATGGCTCTGAAGTACGGGCTGCTGGAGACCAGGACGTTGCGGTGACATGGGATCTCTGTGTAGTCTGAGCAGAGTATCACATCAGTTAGGATATTGTCCTGTCTCAGTCTGTTGAGCTGTAAAAGTAGATTGGAGGACAGATCTGTATCCTTGTAGTGGAAGATATCAGCTGGCCGTCTGTCCATGCTGGGAAGGAGAGAGATAATTACTGTGTGATGTTGCATTCAACAGCCTTGGCCATAAAGGCCCCTTGGATTCATCTGTCTAGAGGAGATTTAGTACTCAGCATCAGACAACCAACAACTTTACCTTAGTATTATTCGCCCACATACCACATCATTTAGAATAAAATCATGTTCGCTAGAACATTGCTTCTTATCAGAAATGATATTAGACATGCTCTCTAGGGCTATAACTATGGGGCATTCTAGGTCATTCGACCGTAGGGCTGGCTACAGCATAGAGCAGCAATCATGTTGGAACTGGCTATAGACCAGCTGTGACTTTATGTATTTGGGGCAAACAGCATTCTGATTTAAGCTCACTTGTCAGAACCATGAGGCCATGTCCATGTACAAACATCACTGTGACTTACTGTCAGGGATAAACATGTCTGAGAATAAGATCAAGGTCATACAAGTTCAATTTCATGTTCCTGTTTATTGCCATAAACTGCTGGAGTGAGTATCACTATAAATATTGTGATGCTTTGTCATTCACAACAAATTTAAGAGATACACCAAATCATAGGCCATATGTAGCCGATATGATCATATTGTAATGCATGCCACTTGACTATTATGTCAGGTGGCCTGACAGGTGAACCTTGCCAGTATATTTCCTCAGCACTCATTTTCTTATACTATATTTTATTGGTAAGACCTGGGACAGTCTGATCACTGTGGAGACTGTTTGGCCTTTGAGAGTCTAAGTGGATCACAGCAGAAACACCTTTATGTTGCATGGTCAACTCACGGTCGCCTTTGTGTTCTGTGGATGGATATTAATGTGTTCAAAGAGGATTAATGTAACTGCAAGTGGTGTATCAATGTGTTGGACAGCAGAAGAAGAAAAAAAAATAGGCAAATGATCGAGTCATTTGTTTAACCACTTTTTAACCACCAAATCTCTTAGCCGATTTACACGTTGTGACGCGTTGAGCTTGTAGTTCTGCTATTTTTACTGCAGAATAGTGACGTTCAATGGTTAATATTAGACATTTACTAATATAAAAAATCATGATTATAGCTTGACTGTATGATATTGAATATTCAATGCTCTGCAATGCTGTGCAATATTTCTCTGAAGCTTTTACAAGAGAATCGAAAGATACAGAATGGGAAAATGTTCCCATTCTCACAATATGTATGAATTGTACAAGTTGCAATATATCTCTTACCTGTCGTTATTTGTTCTCTCTTTTATATATGCTCTGCAGGCGTCCTCTGTGTTCAAAGCAGAAACTCAATGAATGAAAATACAATGAATTGACATTTTGCTGTACTTTCTCCTCTGGTCTCTCGTGTTGATGCTCTGTGCCTATGTGTTCCAGAGGGGGCTGTCTCTTTGTAGGAGCATGCATTGCGCTGTTTGTTGTTATGATCTCTTTCCACTAGGCACTCATGTCCTAAAAATAGTAACGCTCTTTAGCAACTCCCCAGCAGACTCACATGTGACTATAAACTTTTTTCCCAGTATCTCACTCCCCATCTCAATTTTCTACAAACACCCCCCCCCCCCACCGCTCCTCTTCTCCTCTTTTAATCCCCTTTCCCTCTTCTCTTCGATCTCCCCCAATGTCACATGGTCCAGCACGTCCATTACGATATAACCGCTATTAGATGACAGTTTGGCAGCTATGGTTGATTAACAGTGTAGCTGGCTGATGGGATGGTGGGCTGAAGGGATAGCTGTCTGGCAGGCAGGCTGGCCAGGTGGTTTCATATTTACTTTAACAAACAGTATTTGGTTACCAAGGAAGTGGAATAAATACAGAGATGTAAGAATGTCAGAAACAAAAATAAAATAATAACATCATGCCAAAAGCAAGTTCAAGAAATATAATTTCTCAGTTCCTCTTCAGTATATATCCGCAACACAGATATATATACTATGTGTACATGTGTAGATTTAAAAATAAAATCCTCTCTCTTTCTCTCTGTGTTGTGATGAGGTAGACACCTCATCACAAGTTGGCCTTACCATCCATAAAGGGAAAACAAGAATCCTCAAGGTCAATATAACAAACAGAGACCCGGTGATGCTGGAGGGAACAGCACTTGAGGAAGTAAAAGCCTTTACATACTTAGGCAGTGTCTTAGACAGTCAGGGCGGCACGGATGCAGACGTCAGAGACAGAATCGGCAAGGCAAGAGCCGCATTCATCCAACTAAAGAACATCTGAAGCTCTAAAGAAATCAGCCAGCGGACAAAGCTCAGACTCTTCAGCTCAAACGTCAAGCCAGTAGTACTGTACGGATCAGAGACGTGGAGGACAACAAAGACCACAACTATGAAGGTACAAACATTCATAAACAGCTGCCTGAGGAGGATCCTGAGCATTCGCTGGCCAGACACCATCAGCAATACCGATCTCTGGCAGAGAGCGGGTCTACCACCAGTGGAAGAGGAGAATAAGAGAAGAAGGTGGGGATGGATTGGCCACACACTCCGGAAGCCCATTACCAGCATCATGAGACAAGTCTTTCTCTCTCTCTTCCCCTTGCTCCCTTTCTTCTTCTTCCCTTTCTATTTCATGGAAATAACAAAATAATGGAGCTTGCACAAAAACGAATTTCACCCATTGTTTTATGATGCTTCATCACAAGGGCAGATATGTGATAGCTAATATGACCATGCAAGATCACATATTTAGTCCATAAACAGCTTGTGTTAATCATCAAACTACTGCTGAACAACTGCTGAACCAAGATGGCAGTTAGACTGTTGGGCAGCACACACAGACATGGTAACTTCTCAAATGATGCTTCATGATGAGTAGTATATGAACATCACTGTGGATCTCAACTTCACAGCACCATCTAGTGTAGCCTATATGCCTGGAGAAATGTCTTATAGTATTTAGACAAAGTCAACATCAGCCTATCTTACACAATAAAATCAGGAAACCTCTGTCCTTCTGTCTGTCCTTGTTCATTTTTTCCCTCAGTGGGTTGACCAATCGATCTGAATATTTCATCGCTGGATCCAGGTGTTACCAAGTTTGCATAGGTCTATCTATGCATAGCCTAGGTTACTCTATACAATATTCAATTTCCATCACATCAATTAGTCATGTTTTCCACTACCTTACAATGTATTATTTTGGCATACAGTACAAGAGCCACCTCCCACCTTTGTTGTCTTCATCTTGGATTTTGGAACAAAAAAAGGTGGGATGATGTGGGACATTTGTACCTATGGGTTTTAGAGTAGGCCCATGCTGTTCAAGCTATTGGTTTTGAACTCTGACATGACGTGCTGTGCATTGGACTTCTTTCAGATCTGCTCTACTTTCTCAGTTCCTCTTCCGTTTATGGCTTAGTTACAAGTGAAGTGGCTCAGTCAGTAATGTGTAGTCTATATGATGCTTCATCACATAGCCTAACCAGTCTCTATTTGCCCTGGGTGAGGGAAGTGATAAAAGGGCTTAGGGCTAAATGATAACTGTTGCCTTTATTATCCATTCAAATGCATGTCATTCATGCAAAATCACTAGTTTAGGCCAGGACAAAAATGCAAATAAACTTTGTTTGTGTTTTATCAAAAGGATAAAACACAAAAAAGCTTGTGGTCCATTGTGATTGCAATAGGAACATCAGGTGGATCCACACATTCTGAAGGTAATAATACTGGTCTCAGAAGGTAAAATACTCAACCAAACAGCACCATCTAGTGTATCTTCCTGGAGAAAAACATTATGTGTGCATATTGCACTTTTTATTTTATTTGATCAATACCCATGTATTTTAGACACTTTCTTTAGGATTTTAAAATGAATCAAAAAAGACATACTGTGTATATTCATGAGCATAAACAACTCACAATTACAAACTATTAGGGCAGAAGAAAAACAAATATCCAAGAGGGTTCCCAGTATACCTGCACAATAAAATTATTAACACTCAGGATTTGACTGTGTTTTTCATGGACCTTCATGACATCTCTCCAGACAACAAGAAACTTCCCAGATCATTATATCCAAGCACAACAGCCAACCTGCTACCCCTAAACCTGTGGTTTGAGAAGTCCAGCAACTTCCCCCGAGCTGCAAACAGTTCAATACAGTTCTGTACTAGTGCATAACTGTGCATTTGATTCACTCTGGTACTTCGCGCATCATTTATTTGTTTCTATACAGTCTTCATCTACTGCCCTCTTGACATTGTAATGACAGACCTTAACCTTGCATCTATTTCCAGTGAAGAGATTTGGTGTGGGAAGGGAGCCAAGTATAAACCCATGGGAAGAGAAGTGTAAAAGCTGCCTTTTTGTATTGCATTTCATATAACATGGGAATGAAACCCTTTGTGTTGCTATCCCACAGTCCATCAAGTATAGAGTTAAAAGGAAACGTTGAAACCTTTAGCTTGATTGATTATTACGTTTGTGGTATTGAGCTTTTTTATGAGAAGAATGTGTTCGCCTGCTTGGCATGTCAAAAGCTTGCAAGCCATGTGAAAGCTAATCTTTTTCTTCAGAAGGTTGAGAATAAATCACTTTCTTTCTCCCATTCTATCGTCATTGTTCCTCATGGCTTTTGGCCTGATACACATGGTTGGCACTTTGTTACTTTGGCTATAGAGACCATGCCCTCATACTGGGGGTGAATACCGGTCAGGTGGGCACACTGGACATCTGGGCACATGAGTTTCTAGACAACTGGGCACACCGGATAAGTGGGCATACGGACATCTGGGCACACGAGATGAATGGGCACATGGACATATGGGCACACGAGATGACTGGGCACATGGACATCTGGGCACACCATATGACTACCAAGGATTTTTGTGTTCCTTTGATATTTAAGTACCCCCCGCCCCCCCACTGTGAGAGAGAGACGGTGGGAGACATTGTGTAATGTCTGTTACTGAGATAGTGTATTGCAGTGTGTCCTTGCAGTTCTGACAGCATCCTCATCCATTTGTTGTGAGCTGTGTATTGCCTCTCCCATGTGTGTGTGTGTGTGTGTGTGTGTGTGTGTGTGTGTGTGTGTGTGTGTGTGTGTGTGTGTGTGTGTGTGTGTGTGTGTGTGTGTGTGTGTGTGTGTGTGTGTGTGTGTGTGTGTGTGTGTGTGTGTGTGTGTGTAGGTTGAATCGGTGGAGACACTTACATTCTAACCCTAACCCTAAACCCTAACCCTAACCTGGGTGGAGGGTGATTATGCGGGTGAACTCAGTGGAGGAGGGCCATTAGGTGTAAGCAGTGGGGAGGGACCACTAGGTTGAATCAGTGGAAACTGTCACATCCTAGGCCTATACCTAACTCTCATCCTAACCCTAGGGGGGTGATTATGCGGCTGTCTGAGGGGGGGAACTCAGGAGCGTCTGCTCAGGAACTCAGGAGCAGACAATTCACAGCAGGGGTTCACTAATCTCTGGATTTCATAGAAAGGGGGGGCACATCAAAGCAGAGTGCCCAGCTGTCTTGTGTGCCCAGTTGACAGTGTGCCCAGCTGTCTTGTGTGCCCAGTTGACTGTGTGCCCAGTTGACCTGTGTGCCCAGACGGCTGTGTGCCCAGTTGTCCGGTGTGCCCAGTTGGTTTTTGTGCCCACCTGACCAGTTACCCTGGGGAATACTGATTGTGCACTTGACTGAACTTACTGTAGTGTAGTACTCAAAACACTGAATTGCCTTACTTTGTTTACAGAGACAAACAATTATGTCAATTCATTTTCCATGAATCAAAACTTAGGTTGTCTTTGTTGCTTATCAAGAGATATGCCTGTATTGAGCTGTATTATGCCAACGTATCTGGTTTGTCTTAATATCGCTCTATCTTGCTCTAGTATCGGGGTGTTTAAAAAAATAAAAATAAAATAAAATAAACCATTGTATGTGCTGTTAGCACAGACAGTAAAAGAGGTTATGGTACATATGACTTGGCCTGTCTTCAAATTCTGGCCCATTTCTCTTTTTAAACATGTTTTAGTGGAAAGATATGTGTGCTGTGCACACAAACTGAGTCAGAATAGACTACGGATTAATCCCATGGGAAACCATCAATACATTTTCAACGTTTCATGAGAAAAAGGAGATAGTTGTAGTGTCCACTAGGTGTCAGGCAAATGTCATGTAGCTACATTTCAGAACATTTCCCCCTTCTGATGGAAAAGTGAGACAAATTATGAGTTATGACCTTGTGGCTTTCCATATTGACCGAGTGCGACTTTGTCATATGACTAGGTATAAATTAGGCAGATGTCAAAACCACTCTCCCTAGGGAAGCAACAGATAAATGCATAAATGAGTGAAATAAGAATTATTTCCCCAGTCGTTGCTTTGTTAAGAAAAGGCTTTTTATAAATACAAAGGTTGAAATTAAAATATTCATGAATTTCAATACCCTAACACATGTTTGCAATCAGGGTAAATTGCCACATGTTTGATATGGGAATTGTCCTTCTTGTTCTGTCACAGATCACCAAAACAATTCAGACAGACTGACAGCCATGAGAACCCCTGGATAATCACTTGTACAAAAGGCTGATCTCACATTCTGAGTCCTCTCACTCAAGCTGCCATGGGGTATTCCTCCCAGGCCGTGCACAAAGATCCATGCCAAGCAACACTAAGAACAGTAATCTAGCTTTGATGGAGAGAACATCCATGCACAAACCTACAGAGAGAAAGAGGGACGAGTGTGCGTGCGTGCGTGCGTGCGTGCGTGCGCGAAGGTGGGGGATAGGATGAGTTAAGGTGAGAATGAGATGGGAAGGTGTGTGCGTGTGTGTGTGTGTGTGTGTGTGTGTGTGTGTGTGCGTGCGTGCGTGCGTGCGTGCGTGCGTGCGTGCGCGTGTGTTGTATGTAGGGAATGTCTCTGTGCCAAAACCTATGGAGAGTGTGTGTGTGTGTGTGTGTGTGTGTGTGTGTGTGTGTGTGTGTGTGCTCAAGAGGGGATGGGGCCTTGAAGGGCTTACTGTTAGCTGCTTAAAATTCTTCTGATGTAGCCTAACTAACACAAGCCGTTACAACAACAACAAAAAAGTGCTTTATGGTGGAAAGATTGAAAGCAGGTCATGGGTCAGCAGAAAAGTGTTGTTTGCTCACTGAGCCGTGAGCCCGCCTGTACGGTATTTGTGTGTTTATACTATCCACCGGTGGGCAGGGAGGTGTTTCAATAATCATCTGGCGACGCAAGACTATACCTCTAAGGAACATGGCAGACAGGCTATTAGGCTGCTGCTCTGATAGCTGTTACCAAGGTCCTGTGTGTGTGTGTGTGTGTGTGTGTGTGTGTGTGTGTGTGTGTGTGTGTGTGTGTGTGTGTGTGTGTGTGTGTGTGTGTGTGTGTGTGTGTGTGTGTGTGTGTGTGTGTGTGTGTGTACTGCGCAGGTGTGTGTTCCTGAGAGGTTTTCTATGGGTTCCATGTGTCTGTTCCTGTGTCTGCATGTGTGCTGTGCATCATGTATTTGTCTGTAGGGGAGTATAGGTGTTGGTATTGATATTCTGCCTGCAGCATAAACTGAAGCCAATAAATGTCTTTCTCTCTCTGCACCTGGCTGGCAGTATAGACAGACAGACAGACAGACAGACAGACAGACAGACAGGAAAGGGTTTCAGAAACAAAAGAGGGGGGAAATGAGAAGAAAGAGTTGGGAATAGGGTTGCTCAGAGAGAAGTTATGCTAATGTAACTGGTTAGATTAAGCTAAAACTGTGTAATCTAGACTATAGTATTCAATCTTTTTCAGAATCCCTATAGACCAGTCGTTCTTAAAGTGTGGTCCAGGGGCCCTATGGGTTCCTTGAGGGCGCAGGTTCCAAATGGACCCTACAGGTCTGTAACCTGTGCTAGTAGCACAGTGTTACCTTCAGAGTGTACACATGGAATAAATGGACCCAATTTGGTTACATTCCTCTGAAACATTTGTTTCAGAGGAGCTGTGAAGTTTAAAAGTTTGAGAACCACTGCCCTAAACTCTATACCATTATAAAGGACTTGTGCGTGTGTTCAACTCGGATAAATAAAAACACACACTGTCGCTTTAAATGGCAGCGCCTCCCAGTTACTAGATACTCAGTGAGTTCCAGTGCTCTCTCTCTCTCTCTCTCCACCTGTCAGCAGAGGCGTCCTTACAACAACCTGCCACACAAACGGCCAACACACAACGCCGTTTTTGAACCTTCGGACTTGAGATTTGCGAGCAGTTTGTACCATTTTGCCTTTCGCACAATGCTACTTTTAAGACCTGCATGTTAGTCCGCCTGTCAGCGGTAAGTTGTATCTGAATGAACGAATGATAGCCTATGTGAGTTAACAGGTGCGTCGTCCTTTAGGTCACACCTGTTTGGAACGTAGCCTACGTAGTCTTATGCAAATTACTTCAGACGTTTGACGCGGGGCTTTGGCATAAAATAACTATTTGCTATTCTCCTGTGTCTTATAGGCAACACACTGGGTGTTTTCGAAGTGCCACGTCGTTGTGCACACCTTAAAAACAGCGAGGACATGGATTACTGGCACCCTTCTTCCCCATTGTGGATGTAGTTCTACCCCAGGTCGAGTTACAACCCGGCGTTTCGCCTTATTGGCCAAGACGAGGTGTAGCAGCCTGTTCTGTTCCCTTTATTTCTCCTTCGTCCACCTTGCAGTGGTGGTGGTGGTGGGATGGGAAACCAGGTGGAAAAACTCACTCATTTAAGTTACGCTGAAGTTCCGACGTCGGACCCGAACGGATTTGACCCGGACGATCATGACGGAGGAGGACCACGCATCGGCGTGTCTTACATCTTCTCCGCTGACGACGACGAGCAGGAGCATTTCGACAGCATGCCGCCTGACAGCAGCCCCAGCCTGCCGGGGGATCGAGACAACAATGTCCCGTTCGATCCGCAGAACGAGCTGCAGTGTGTGGTCTACTACCGCGAGGAGTGCGTGTACGAGAGACACGTCGCCAGAGACTCGTCGGACACGACGTCGGTGAGCGTCGCTCACTCGGCCGAAAGTCTCCTGAACAAGTGCAGGCCGGGCGACCTGGTGGAGTTCGTGGCCAGCGGGCAGTATCCCCACTGGGCCGTGTATGTGGGCGACTTCCAGGTAGGGCTGTCACGATTACACATTCAAGTTGACGATTAATTGTCACTCAAATAATTGCGATTGACGATTTAATTGTGTGTTTGTCAATGGACATTGGAACATATGATATTTTTTTTAATTGCACAGGGTAGATATGACAAATAACTTAAACATACAAAGACATTAATATTATTGACATTTTTAATTATGTTTTACATATACAAATAGCTGATCAACAAGCTTACAACTCGTCACGAAGTGATGCGTTGTAAGCTTGTAGATCTGCTATTCAGAAATACCTGATCTACAAGCTTAGAAGTAAGCTTGTAGATCTGCTATATATATTTATTTATTTTTACATTTGAAAATGTGTGAACATTTTTCAACATGGAAATGATTATGGCCATTTTGCAAAAAAAATAATTGCGATTAGACGATTATGTAATAATTGTGACAGGCCTATACTTCCAGGTGGTCCACCTGCACCGGGCCGAGGTCAAGAGCGACGTGCTGACCGACGCCAGCCAGGGCAGGAAGGGCAGGATAGTGAACGGACTCTACAGGTACCGCTCGCTCTCCGCTGAGGTGGTGGTGCGCAACGCGCTGGATCAGGTCGGCACCAGAGACGGTGATCTGTGCTGGAGGAACTCCGAGTGTTTCGCCGCCTGGTGTCGGTATGGCAAACGGGAGTTTAAAATCGGCGGGGAGATACGGATCGGCAAGCAGCCGTATCGGTTGAAGTTAGTCTTTTCCGAAAAGAAGAGTCACGTCCTGGAGTTTCAGAGCTTGGAGGATGTGATTATGGAAAAGAGAAGGAACGATCAGATTGGCAGGGACGCCGTGACGCAAGAGCTCGCCGGTCACCTTAACCTCAACTCGACACATGAAATAAAGGATGGCCGTTTTGTCAACTGACACAAGATACTGGTTGTTTATAAAGTGTTTTGAAGCACGAGGATCATGAGCCACCAGCATAGTGCTAAAGCCAACTGTTGAATAGGTTGGAGCATAGTGCTAAAGCAAGCCAACTGTTGAATAGGTTGGAGCATAGTGCTAAAGAAAGCCAACTGTTGAATAGGTTGGAGAACATGATGTTCGTCTATATCAAAGTCCTTTCCCCAGGGCCCAGCTCGCCACCAGGTCATTTAACCATTAGGAGATAAACTCAAGCTTTTATTGTCCACAATTAACCATATCCTATCCAGTTAGTATTTGCATAAAGCAGTGCTTCTCAAACTTTTTCAAGTATTTGGCCACGGACCACCATTTGAAATGAGTTTGTGCCAGGGACCCCAGAAGAGAAGATTTGTGTAAATGATTCGATACATTTTCGATGTTTTTCAAAGATTTTCAAAAATAGCAGATGTACAGTGCTGTGCTGTGAGCTTGTATATCTGCCATTTTTGAAAGGCCAACGTATAAAGCATGGATAAAGTGGTTAAAATGATTGTGATGCTGTATTCACCATTTTGCTGGGAACCCACTCAAGGACCCCTGGGGGTCCCCGGATCCTACTTTGAGAACCACTGGCATAGAGGAGCAAAGCCTCTCTAATTAATGCACTTCTGATGAGGCTGTTGTAGCCTACTACATCTCAGGTGTGTTGTGTGTAAGACGGACTACAGAGTGGAAAAGTTAAAAGCAGTGCTTTTCATCAATCATAATGATTCCTTTGCACATAACTATTGAAAAAGAAAAGAAAAAGCTTTAAACACTTGACTATCATCGTGGGGACATTGTTGCTCACAGCCACAAATGTGCACTTTAATTCATTACTGGGTTTTAACAGTTTATTTTTGTTTTGAAATTGTAATGTTTGTATGAAGGTATATGGAAATAAATATATATTTGACCATACAGGTTTTCTTCTTTCTTGGGATTGTCTGAATGATTTAGGCTAACACTTTTTGTGATTGGTGTCAAAATTTATCTCAAATGTGAAAATGGGCCTTGGTAAAGGAAAAAAAAGTTTAAAATAAACCCATAACATCTTAAAGTAATTCAACTATTTCAAAGCAGTAATTTGGAGTACGGTACACCACTGCCATTGCAATACCTGTTTATACCCGAGAGGCTACCTGTTAATGGTCGCTGTCGCTGCCTTTATTTGTGGTTATGTGGTTGGGAATGTGTTTTTTTTTGTTTGCTGACTTGCTGTGAAAAGGGGCTGTTTGGTTTGACCTCGTAAACACCTGAGAACACTGCTTGTTACATAACATGTTAATTTGTAACTTACTGTTTCTATTCCTTTGCACAGTTTTGTTTATGCCTCCACTTACCAAAAGATAATCTTTATTTAAAAGTTAGGCAACAGCTTTAAAACATTCCTCACCCAAATCTTGTTTTCCTCCCTTTCATTGGATTTACTGGCTCACAAATGGGCTCCTCTTTAACCCCAGCAAATAACATTCTCTACTGACTTCTTGGAGCTTGTACTGTAATCTATGGAGATTTATGATAAGTCAGCAAATGGTGCATTCTTTTTGGCTATGTGATATACTTACTTATAATATAAATTATGTACAAATGGCACTATAGGTATTAATAACAAGTGCTCATACTGTATGATGAATAGAAAATATTCAGAAATTGATAGCAAAACTAGTGCCTTTCCAATGGTTGCAGTTCACTGTCTGCATACAAAGTGGGACCTAACCAAAATGAACGGATCAAGGTTTCCTTTGTGTGTAATGTGGCTGTATGTCTCTGCTTTTTAAAACAAAGTGATACTTTTCATTGCAAGTTCACTGTAAAATCCTGAGTGTTCATTTAACTCGCTTCCAGTTTTCTCAGGTTTGTACTGTGTAACTATGCAGATGAAGGCTCATGTCCCCAACTCCCTGGTGCTTTGTTTGTTTATCCATGGCCACATTTGTGCCGTAGTCATTGTACAGCAGGTATGTTCTCACCAGACCCATGGCAAGATCAACAACTCCACTCAGAAGGAAAGATGCTGGACACATTTGCATTTATTCAAGTCTCTGGTCGGTCTCGCTCTCTCTATATATATACAAGGGAATCTTACACCCTCCTCATGCATTGTAATAACGCTAAATTACATCACATCACTTAATGTATATTCATGTTTCTAAATGTGTCACCATTCTGCACATCAGTTTGTGTATATACCATGACAAGCTGAGGAGTAGTTTAGAAATAGTTTGATATGGTCCAGTAAAAATACGCATGAGCTATTTTATGTCACTGATTGAATTAATCTGCACTGCAGGTGCAAAATAGCAACAGATCTCAAACGAATGGAACTGGGACATCAGATTAGATTAAATTAGTGAAAGTGATTGGCCTTAAAATAACCACCTAGCAAGTGCTCATTTTAGCCTCAGATGACATGTAGTAGACAGCACAGAACCAAGGGAAGATTTGAGTTTGTCTTGTCTTATTGAAGCCAGTATTGGCCTGTGGCAGTGGAGTGTTTTGTTTTCTTTGGAGGAGAGCCTGTGCCCTTCTGGCAGTCTGGCCACATTACAGATCCCAGGGACGAGGCAGGATTTAATGAAACCCAGCCCATGTTTGCACAATGTCTGTATCTGCAAACTTCTACTTTCAACACATAAACATGGTTGAACTTGGGAAGCTGATTCTATCTGACTGGCCTACAGGAAGTGTGTGTGTGGTGTAGACATAACCTCAAAACCTCACAAGATTATAATCCAACTTGGATGGGGTTATCTACTACATTGCCAAAGGTTGGATGAATATTATAGAATGTTTATCTAAGATTTTCAGGTTATGTGGTAGACAGCCACGGTTCTTGAAGCCCTTTTATGCCATTTCATTTGTTGTTAGTCAAATAGCATCTCTCTGCTGTTGAGGGTCGTTGCTAGTCGACAGGGATCAGTGAGCTACAGCAGTGAAGAAGGGGATTTATTAATCACTGCCGGGAGATTGAAGTGTTTTTGTAAGATAAGATAGTCAGATAGAATGTCGTGATTATGCCAGCTTCTGATAAGCATTGCCATGTTTAAAGTTCAAATGAGACCTAAATCCTAATTTGACAACATTCCCATAATTTGATTATAGGCTGATAGCTTTTGAAAATAAATTCACTTCCTAATCATCTTATTTGTCTCAGAGGTTTGCATTTTTTTGTGTTCTGGGGAGCAGTTTACATTACAGGGACAGCTGACAGAAACTCAGTTCTTTACCTTTAAAATCATCTGCCATAGGCAAAGGCAAACAGTAGCGTTTTGTTTATCAAGACATTTTCATTGTCCATTCAACTGAATCTTGATTGTATTTGGGAAGACCGTTCTGTTTCCTGTGTATCAGAGGGAGATAATGAAAATCCAAACAGCCCATGCAACTCAAAAATGTACTACATTGCACACATAATCAACCATTGATTAATGCGACCGTGACTTACATAACTGTCTTTCAATGTATTTGCAAGCTCTTCATTCAACTGAGTGAAAACTGCCACCATAGGGTTAATTATTTGACCAGAAATGATTTTACTTGGACTGAGCAATGTTTACTGTTCAGATGGGCCTTCTGCTGTGTCCTTTCAAGTACCAGTGCTGCAGAACCATGGCTTATTTTCTTAGCCACACAATGGCTTGGGCTGTTGCTTTTCTAAGTCAAGCCCTGTCAGTTCAAGGCTGGCATTCCATTTCAAATTAGTTCTACTCAGTGAGAGTTCACTCACTGTCATTTCTTTACACTTTCAGATTTAATTGTATACATTGTACAATTACAATGTATAATTGTACATTGTACAATTATACAATTGTATAATTGTATAATAATAGATGGTTGTGCCAATTGTACATTGGTATAGATGGTTGTGCTTTGCCAGTTATTTCGACTCACTAGATGGTGAAAGGTCTGTACTCAGACAGGCCACGTGGTTAGTGTTCCCTCCCTCATTATCTCTTGTCTCTTTTAACCCCCATTATGCCTCTAACTCTTATTTTTGACAGGGACTTGCTGTCTCCAAGCACAGTGATTATACGGTGGGAAAAAAACATACAAGCTAGAAAATATTAATTAAAAAGGTAATCTTTCTTTCAGTAATACAAACTGTGTGTGTGTGTGTGTGTGTGTGTGTGTGTGTGTGTGTGTGTGTGTGCGTGCGTGCGTGCGTGCGTGCGTGCGTGCGTGCGTGCGTGCGTGCGTGCGTGTATTAGATCTTCAAACGTAGTTTAAAGTGGTCTCCACATAATTATGGGCATGGTACATTTGTGACATCCACTGTCCACCGTCCACCCACATGTAAATCGGGAGTACATGCCCACCCGTTTCTGCAATACTCCTTTACTTGATGTAGTCTGTGTTTTTTGTTTTGTTTTATTTTGCTCTTCCTCATGGACCTACCTGCGGATTATACCAGTGTCAGTAACCTTATGTGGATTATGCGGTCGACATGTGCACATGCTGACACTTTGCACCTTAATCCCATGTAGGCTACAACCCACTGTTTTTAGTTTTTTCTAACGTCCAATATATCTGCTGCTATGCTCACGCCCCTTATGTCATACCTCAAGTACTTACCGAACCTTATGTACGTATCCTTGGGAGGAAAGAAATCCCTGACCCAACATGTCACCTGTGGTGTCCCCCAAGGATCCGTACTCGGCCCCAATCTATTCACACTTTACATGCTTCCCCTTGGCCAAGTCATCAGCCGGCACGGAATTTCCTTCCACTGCTATGCTGATGACACACAACTATACTATAAAGTCGTGGATGAAAGTCAACTTCAACTTCTGCTCCACTGCCCCACGCCTGTGGAATGCCCTCCCCGACCACTTGAGAGTCCCACAATCTACCGATGCTTTAAAAAATGGACTCAAAACCTACCTTTTTAACAACGCTTTTTCTTAGGTCTTTTAATTAGTTTTTAATTGACTCTTTTTGTTGCTGAATGCTTTTTTTTTTTTTTGTGTGTGACGGTGGCCAGGTTGTCACATGTAACTTGCCACTTCTTTTTAGAATGCTGACACTCTTTACTTTGTCTCAATAATAAATAAATAACAATACACATTAAACTCACAACAATAAAATATCAGTTGCACGGTAAAGTGCGGGGTGCGTAATTACTGTGAGAATAATACTGTTTGTTAGGTACTGCAAGACTACGCCACCTTTTTATTTAAGAGGTAGGGTCCTCTGTAACACTCTTTCTTAGGCTATTCACAGGTTCGAGTTTACCCAGGTAAGTACAATACTTTTAAATGAGAACAACACTTCAACACATATCCCTTGGAGAAAGCTGGACGGAAACAGGTTTGTATAAAAAGGTAATCTATTTTATTAAGCTAATACAGTGGCGTCTATAAGCCATAAAATATTGAAAAGCATAAACAAAATATAACACTAATTCTAAAACCTCAACCTCCTAATGCGCCCACTAACTAACTAAAATACAGGAATACAGACAATCACCAAACACTAAAAACAGACAGGGCTTGTGCAAACTATAGCAAATAAATAATGAATTTAGCGTTAAAGTGCCAACTATTACTGAAGCAGTAAAGTGCCAAGTGCCAATTCAATTGCTATATGTCATATACTCATCACGGTTCAATGCAAAAGGTGGGAATGTCCTTATATGGGGTTTAACTGGAGCGGGGGTTTAGGCCAGGAATCACTGTCTCTTCTTGTCTTCGTGCGTATTGCCTGCAATCATAGAAACTAGAACCAGTTCATCTGTTCAGGTATATTTCACATATGAGGTTTAGGACCGTGGGTTTATAAAGGTAACGTTGCATAGAAGGACACTTACTCGCCCGCCAGACTGTACGTCTGGCTTTGAGGGTGTGAAGCGCGCAACGTTATCGCCACTGGACCTCTCCTCCGTTCCTTGGTTCGTCTGTCTATCCTCCCCGTCTCTGCTGCTACTGCGCCGTCTGCTCACCGTCCGCTGCTGGTGGCTTGGTACGTGCCGCGATCACTGTATTCCCCACCTCTGCTCCGTGGTATGTCTGCTCCTCCTGTGCACAACCGTCCCTTCTGGCTGTCACTTCCACACTGCCCTGTATGCCTGTCTCTCTGCTGTCCAAGTGGCTCGCGCTCACTTTTGAATAAGGTGGGCCACACCCTACTCCGCCCTCATTCGCTCTGCCACCAGCGTGACCTGGGGACATTGGCCGTCCGCTGTCACAAGGCCAATGTCACACAGCCTATAGGGGAGTCCAATGTCAAGTGGCTCGGGGACCGGGGGGAAATACATTGTCAACCATAAAACATGCAGTGCAGAAATATAGTTAAGAGAATGATGTTTTTAAGTGCGTAATACAGGTTTTTCATCATCAATAAAAAATGTTACAATTTGGTTTCACCCCCCTGCTTTGACCCTGTCACATCCCCCCCCACTTTTCCGTTGCCAGTCCCTGCAACTGTCCCTAATCATGTCCATACCTCTGGGGTGGCTGGCCTATATTTGCTCTTCCCGAGCGCCGTGGCTCATCTGGTGCTCTCGGGACGGAGAGAAACCCATAATACTGCGGCGTTGTTGCTTCTACCTGCTCGGGCTGCACTACAGCTGGGGGGTCCTCGTGGGGCGACCTGGGGGCTACACACACTTTCAACGCATTTCTATGTATGGTCTTTTCTCGCCCCCCCTTCTCGGGTCTGACTCGGTACACCAACCCCGTAGCTCCCACCTGTTCCATCACTGCGTAAGGCTCGGGGTCCCACCACGTACTCAATTTCCCCTGGCCATCTCTCTTCCTATTTCGAATCCACACTCTCTCTCCTGGTAATAGGGGTGTAATACCGGCCCTACGGTCATAAACCTGCTTTCTCCTCTTGGCCGTTTCTCCCATCCTCTCCCCTGCGGTCCTATAAGCTGTCGCCATTCTCTGTTGGTGGTCCTGTACCCAGCCACCCACTCCCATGCGCTCTTGCGCTGACTGCACTCCTAACTGGACATCTATAGGGCGCCTCAAATGTCGGCCAAACATTAAGTAGGCGGGGGCATAACCCGTAGCACTATGGATCGTGTTGTTATAAGCATGAACTAACTCGGGTAAGTGCTCATTCCATCTTCCTTGTTTATCAGTGTCTAGTGATCGCAACATGTTCAGTAATGTCTGATTAAATCGTTCCACTCCACCGTTCCCAGCCGGGTGGTACGGAGTGGTGCGACTTTTTGCAATACCATAAGTCTGACATAAATGGTGCATTAACTCGGACTCGAAGTTGGGGCCTCGATCTGAGTGGAACCGGGCCGGACAGCCGAACGGCTGGATAATATGCGTCCATAACGCACGGACAGTGGTGTGCGCAGTCTGGTCTCGGGTGGCAATAGCCCAACTATAACGGGTGAATAAGTCAGTAGCTACCAGAATGTTTTGCCACGCATCAGCAGGCCTACCTAATGTGAGGAAATCAATGGCTATTACTTCTAGTGGATATGAGACTTCAAAGGGTTGTAAGGGGGCCCGAGGCTCTGACCTGTTCCTCTGCAGGCTGCAGGCGACACAACCCTGTTGTAACTGACGCACCGCTCCCTCCATGCCTGGCCAATAGAACCGACGTCGCAGCTGGGCCAAGGTCCTCTCCAACCCAGCATGCGCCGCGGCCGTGTGGATTCCTCTCCATACCTCCTCTCTGCGTGAACCTGGACAAATGATCTGTGAGTATTGTTCTTTGGTATAAGGATCGGTCACCTTCCTATATAACACATGATTTCGTATAATCAGTTTGTTCCACTGGCGTAACAGTTGCCGCGCTCCCCGAGTCCAATTCTTCCTCTCCACCATATTAGGGGCTCTCCCCCGTTCCACGCACCTCTTCACCACCTGCACATCTGGATCCCGATCCTGCGTCTCTCTCCACTCATCCTCCCGGGCTGCTGGCGTCGATTGTACAGCCGCCACATCTACAGGCTGCACTGGGAACCGCGATAGGGCATCAGCGTTGGCGTTGTTTTTGCCCGGTCGATACTTGATGTCGAAAGTAAACGACGCAAGTTGAGCAGCCCACCGTTGTTCCACAGCTCCCAATCTAGCCGTTTGGAGATGCGCAACAGGGTTATTGTCCGTGAATATTGTGAATCGAGCGCCAGTGAGATAATCTTTAAACTTCTCGGTCACGGCCCATTTAAGGGCCAAAAGCTCCAATTTGAACGAGCTATAATTTGCGTCATTCTGCTCGGTCGGGTGGAGACTGCGGCTTGCATAAGCTATTACACGTTCGTGACCGTCTTGGACCTGGGCTAGAACCGCTCCCAACCCACGGCCACTCGCATCAGTGTAAACCACAAAAGGCTGTGTATAATCCGCATACGCTAACACCGGGGCTTGTGTGAGGGCACTCTTTAACGCATCAAACGCCCGCTGGCACTCCGAAGTCCACTCGACTTTACACTGGTGGGATTTTACGTCATTTGGGATTCCTATCAATAAGTTGTTTAAGGGTCGTGCTATAGCAGCAAAAGAGGACACGAAACGCCTATAGTAACCCGCTAGACCTAGAAACGCGCGGACCTCGCGGACCGTTGAGGGTGGTGTCCAGTCCCGCACTGCCACCACTTTCTCCGGATCGGGCCGCACTCCCTCTTTGTCCACGACATGGCCCAGAAATTGCACTTCCCTCCGCAGAAGTTTGCATTTGTCTAACCGCAGCTTCAGTCCATGTCTCCACAGGCGTTGGAAGACGAGCTCGAGGTGCTGTAGATGAGAGGAGAAGTCAGGTGAATATACTATAATGTCATCAAGATATACCAGCAAGGATTCTGTCACCTGACCACTCAGACACTGCTGCATCAGCCTCTGGAACGTCGCGGGCGCATTACAAAGCCCGAACGGCATGCGTTGAAACTCGAACAGGCCCAGCGGGGTCGTAAAGGCGGTCTTCTCCCGGTCCCGGGGATCCATTCCTACTTGCCAATACCCGCTGGCCAGGTCTAACGTGGAGAACCATTGCGCCTTCGTCAGGCTGGTGAGCGTCTCTTCTATCCTGGGTAGGGGGAAGGCGTCCTTGTGCGTCACGGCGTTAAGTTTCCTGTAGTCGACGCAGAACCTCCAGCTGCCATCTTTCTTCTTGACCAGTACGATAGGTGCCGCCCACGGACTGCAACTCTCCTTGATGACTCCCTTCTCCAGCATCTCATTCAGGAGGGTCTTCATCTCCCGGTACATGGAGGGCGGCAACGGCCGGTGTCGCTCTCGTATGGGTGCCGCGTCTCCGGTCGGTATCTGGTGTTGCACGACGTCCGTCCGTCCGAAATCCTCGTCATGGATGGCGAACACCTTCTTCCACCGACACAACATCTCGTGTAACTCTCTCTTCTGCGCCTCCGGCAGGTCATCACGCTCCGTCAACACTTCCATCTCTTCGGGCAGGGTCTTCAGTGGTCCATCATCTTCCACACTGATTACGGCCACTTCCACCTCTCCGTCGGTCCCCAGGGACAGGCTCAGGTCCCTGCCGCCTCGGACATCCGCTTCTTCCACCGGGTACAGCCTCCCCAGCTTCTGGTGGCGGTCCAGGACCAGACTATATGCGTGTGGGTTGCACACTCGTATGGGAACACGTCCGTGGCGCACCGTGACGAGGGCACGGGCCACTCCCAAATCTTTTCCATCCGGCAAGGCTTCCATCAAGGCCTCGTAGTCCGCTCCATTTGGTCCTCTCCAAGCGCGGCCCCAGATCATCACTTCACTCTGCGCGGGGATTCGAATCTTCCGCCGGCCGACCGGCCACACATAACCGATGGACCCATCTTCGTTCGTCACTGCCTCCACCCTCCTACAGGTGGCGAATGCGTCCTTCCACAGCGTCCTTCCCTGCTGACATGGAAACACAGGCCTCCCAGGCCATTTAAAGAGGGCATGCCATACAGCGTTCACGACATTCATCCCAATAATCAGCGGTTGAGTACAATGTTCATCTTTCACGATTACAACTCCTCTCCCTGGGATCTTCATTCCCTCCAGCTCTAGGTCCAATATGGCATAGCCAGTGTACGGTAAGTCAAGACCATTAGCGGCGCGTAATTTAAAAACAAGGGGCCCATTTCCCAACGTTAGGTGTGAGAATTTTTCCTCAAATAAGCTTTGCTGCATTAATGTGACTTGTGACCCAGTATCCAGTAACCCCCTTAAGTGGACTCCTCCCATAGTGATCCCAATAGTCGGACAGTCCCCAATAAACACTTCATTAGCCCTTGATCTGGCGAGTGCGCGCTGCACCCCTGTCTCCCGGACCTCGGCGACAGGGCGTACTAGTTTAAATGATTGGGGTCAGATTTACAAAAGCGAGCAATGTGCCCAGACTGCCTACAGCTCCTACAGATCGGCCTACCTCCCTCATCCCACTCGTTGCGTTGGTACGGCTCCCGGCGTCGTTCAGATGGAGGCGAACCGCGAGGTCGTGTATCGGTGGTGTTGGGTCGAAGGAGCGGTCTGATCTCTTTCATGAGCTCCTGCGTAAACCCCTGCATTTGCGATTTGACGTCTTCCATAATCTCCTGTTTCAGTTTCTCTCTCCATTCAGATTCCTGTGAGGGTGTTGGGATAGAGACAGGTTTAACAGCATGGCACAAGATTTCAGCAGTCCCTTCTCTTCTATGTTCAGTGTCTAGTAGGAAGGCCTCATTTTTTAGGGCGGCGAAGTCTTCTGTGGGGTTTCGACGGGCATATATTCTTAAGGCTTGACCCAGAGGGCCTTCAGACAGTCCTACAAGTAACTGCTCTCGCAGAATGGCATCGGAGGGAGCGGTGTCTGGGTCGAGCCGCCGCAGCCCGCAGAACAACTCTCTAAGCCTCAAAATATAAGCCTGCACACTTTCGCCTGCGCGTTGCGCACAGCCATAGAACAAGGCACGAGCTTGGGAAGCAGAAACAGATGTTTTATACAACGTGTCTAAACATTTAAAGACTTTGGCCACTGTATTGCGATCTTCCTTGTCAATTACACTAATTTGTCGCTTAGCTTCCTCAGTAAGGGTCTGTACTACAAAAGCAACTTTTTTCTCCTCTGTTAAATCCTGAGTGCCCAATAATCCTTTAATCTGTTCTCTCCATTCCCTGTATTTCTCCTCACCTTCTATGCCCGAAAACTTAGGTAGCCACGGTGCCCCTGGATACACTGGCATCATCATCATTACTTTCTTGATTCAACCAAACAAAACAAAACAAAAAGCAGCAAAACAGCAAAATTTCAATACAGTTTCTCTTAGGGATTTTGTGTTGTTCTCTACCCAGTCCTGCCGCGCTACGCCAAATATGTGACGGTGGCCAGGTTGTCACATGTAACTTGCCACTTCTTTTTAGAATGCTGACACTCTTTACTTTGTCTCAATAATAAATAAATAACAATACACATTAAACTCACAACAATAAAATATCAGTTGCACGGTAAAGTGCGGGGTGCGTAATTACTGTGAGAATAATACTGTTTGTTAGGTACTGCAAGACTACGCCACCTTTTTATTTAAGAGGTAGGGTCCTCTGTAACACTCTTTCTTAGGCTATTCACAGGTTCGAGTTTACCCAGGTAAGTACAATACTTTTAAATGAGAACAACACTTCAACACATATCCCTTGGAGAAAGCTGGACGGAAACAGGTTTGTATAAAAAGGTAATCTATTTTATTAAGCTAATACAGTGGCGTCTATAAGCCATAAAATATTGAAAAGCATAAACAAAATATAACACTAATTCTAAAACCTCAACCTCCTAATGCGCCCACTAACTAACTAAAATACAGGAATACAGACAATCACCAAACACTAAAAACAGACAGGGCTTGTGCAAACTATAGCAAATAAATAATGAATTTAGCGTTAAAGTGCCAACTATTACTGAAGCAGTAAAGTGCCAAGTGCCAATTCAATTGCTATATGTCATATACTCATCACGGTTCAATGCAAAAGGTGGGAATGTCCTTATATGGGGTTTAACTGGAGCGGGGGTTTAGGCCAGGAATCACTGTCTCTTCTTGTCTTCGTGCGTATTGCCTGCAATCATAGAAACTAGAACCAGTTCATCTGTTCAGGTATATTTCACATATGAGGTTTAGGACCGTGGGTTTATAAAGGTAACGTTGCATAGAAGGACACTTACTCGCCCGCCAGACTGTACGTCTGGCTTTGAGGGTGTGAAGCGCGCAACGTTATCGCCACTGGACCTCTCCTCCGTTCCTTGGTTCGTCTGTCTATCCTCCCCGTCTCTGCTGCTACTGCGCCGTCTGCTCACCGTCCGCTGCTGGTGGCTTGGTACGTGCCGCGATCACTGTATTCCCCACCTCTGCTCCGTGGTATGTCTGCTCCTCCTGTGCACAACCGTCCCTTCTGGCTGTCACTTCCACACTGCCCTGTATGCCTGTCTCTCTGCTGTCCAAGTGGCTCGCGCTCACTTTTGAATAAGGTGGGCCACACCCTACTCCGCCCTCATTCGCTCTGCCACCAGCGTGACCTGGGGACATTGGCCGTCCGCTGTCACAAGGCCAATGTCACACAGCCTATAGGGGAGTCCAATGTCAAGTGGCTCGGGGACCGGGGGGAAATACATTGTCAACCATAAAACATGCAGTGCAGAAATATAGTTAAGAGAATGATGTTTTTAAGTGCGTAATACAGGTTTTTCATCATCAATAAAAAATGTTACAATTTGGTTTCACCCCCCTGCTTTGACCCTGTCACATCCCCCCCCACTTTTCCGTTGCCAGTCCCTGCAACTGTCCCTAATCATGTCCATACCTCTGGGGTGGCTGGCCTATATTTGCTCTTCCCGAGCGCCGTGGCTCATCTGGTGCTCTCGGGACGGAGAGAAACCCATAATACTGCGGCGTTGTTGCTTCTACCTGCTCGGGCTGCACTACAGCTGGGGGGTCCTCGTGGGGCGACCTGGGGGCTACACACACTTTCAACGCATTTCTATGTATGGTCTTTTCTCGCCCCCCCTTCTCGGGTCTGACTCGGTACACCAACCCCGTAGCTCCCACCTGTTCCATCACTGCGTAAGGCTCGGGGTCCCACCACGTACTCAATTTCCCCTGGCCATCTCTCTTCCTATTTCGAATCCACACTCTCTCTCCTGGTAATAGGGGTGTAATACCGGCCCTACGGTCATAAACCTGCTTTCTCCTCTTGGCCGTTTCTCCCATCCTCTCCCCTGCGGTCCTATAAGCTGTCGCCATTCTCTGTTGGTGGTCCTGTACCCAGCCACCCACTCCCATGCGCTCTTGCGCTGACTGCACTCCTAACTGGACATCTATAGGGCGCCTCAAATGTCGGCCAAACATTAAGTAGGCGGGGGCATAACCCGTAGCACTATGGATCGTGTTGTTATAAGCATGAACTAACTCGGGTAAGTGCTCATTCCATCTTCCTTGTTTATCAGTGTCTAGTGATCGCAACATGTTCAGTAATGTCTGATTAAATCGTTCCACTCCACCGTTCCCAGCCGGGTGGTACGGAGTGGTGCGACTTTTTGCAATACCATAAGTCTGACATAAATGGTGCATTAACTCGGACTCGAAGTTGGGGCCTCGATCTGAGTGGAACCGGGCCGGACAGCCGAACGGCTGGATAATATGCGTCCATAACGCACGGACAGTGGTGTGCGCAGTCTGGTCTCGGGTGGCAATAGCCCAACTATAACGGGTGAATAAGTCAGTAGCTACCAGAATGTTTTGCCACGCATCAGCAGGCCTACCTAATGTGAGGAAATCAATGGCTATTACTTCTAGTGGATATGAGACTTCAAAGGGTTGTAAGGGGGCCCGAGGCTCTGACCTGTTCCTCTGCAGGCTGCAGGCGACACAACCCTGTTGTAACTGACGCACCGCTCCCTCCATGCCTGGCCAATAGAACCGACGTCGCAGCTGGGCCAAGGTCCTCTCCAACCCAGCATGCGCCGCGGCCGTGTGGATTCCTCTCCATACCTCCTCTCTGCGTGAACCTGGACAAATGATCTGTGAGTATTGTTCTTTGGTATAAGGATCGGTCACCTTCCTATATAACACATGATTTCGTATAATCAGTTTGTTCCACTGGCGTAACAGTTGCCGCGCTCCCCGAGTCCAATTCTTCCTCTCCACCATATTAGGGGCTCTCCCCCGTTCCACGCACCTCTTCACCACCTGCACATCTGGATCCCGATCCTGCGTCTCTCTCCACTCATCCTCCCGGGCTGCTGGCGTCGATTGTACAGCCGCCACATCTACAGGCTGCACTGGGAACCGCGATAGGGCATCAGCGTTGGCGTTGTTTTTGCCCGGTCGATACTTGATGTCGAAAGTAAACGACGCAAGTTGAGCAGCCCACCGTTGTTCCACAGCTCCCAATCTAGCCGTTTGGAGATGCGCAACAGGGTTATTGTCCGTGAATATTGTGAATCGAGCGCCAGTGAGATAATCTTTAAACTTCTCGGTCACGGCCCATTTAAGGGCCAAAAGCTCCAATTTGAACGAGCTATAATTTGCGTCATTCTGCTCGGTCGGGTGGAGACTGCGGCTTGCATAAGCTATTACACGTTCGTGACCGTCTTGGACCTGGGCTAGAACCGCTCCCAACCCACGGCCACTCGCATCAGTGTAAACCACAAAAGGCTGTGTATAATCCGCATACGCTAACACCGGGGCTTGTGTGAGGGCACTCTTTAACGCATCAAACGCCCGCTGGCACTCCGAAGTCCACTCGACTTTACACTGGTGGGATTTTACGTCATTTGGGATTCCTATCAATAAGTTGTTTAAGGGTCGTGCTATAGCAGCAAAAGAGGACACGAAACGCCTATAGTAACCCGCTAGACCTAGAAACGCGCGGACCTCGCGGACCGTTGAGGGTGGTGTCCAGTCCCGCACTGCCACCACTTTCTCCGGATCGGGCCGCACTCCCTCTTTGTCCACGACATGGCCCAGAAATTGCACTTCCCTCCGCAGAAGTTTGCATTTGTCTAACCGCAGCTTCAGTCCATGTCTCCACAGGCGTTGGAAGACGAGCTCGAGGTGCTGTAGATGAGAGGAGAAGTCAGGTGAATATACTATAATGTCATCAAGATATACCAGCAAGGATTCTGTCACCTGACCACTCAGACACTGCTGCATCAGCCTCTGGAACGTCGCGGGCGCATTACAAAGCCCGAACGGCATGCGTTGAAACTCGAACAGGCCCAGCGGGGTCGTAAAGGCGGTCTTCTCCCGGTCCCGGGGATCCATTCCTACTTGCCAATACCCGCTGGCCAGGTCTAACGTGGAGAACCATTGCGCCTTCGTCAGGCTGGTGAGCGTCTCTTCTATCCTGGGTAGGGGGAAGGCGTCCTTGTGCGTCACGGCGTTAAGTTTCCTGTAGTCGACGCAGAACCTCCAGCTGCCATCTTTCTTCTTGACCAGTACGATAGGTGCCGCCCACGGACTGCAACTCTCCTTGATGACTCCCTTCTCCAGCATCTCATTCAGGAGGGTCTTCATCTCCCGGTACATGGAGGGCGGCAACGGCCGGTGTCGCTCTCGTATGGGTGCCGCGTCTCCGGTCGGTATCTGGTGTTGCACGACGTCCGTCCGTCCGAAATCCTCGTCATGGATGGCGAACACCTTCTTCCACCGACACAACATCTCGTGTAACTCTCTCTTCTGCGCCTCCGGCAGGTCATCACGCTCCGTCAACACTTCCATCTCTTCGGGCAGGGTCTTCAGTGGTCCATCATCTTCCACACTGATTACGGCCACTTCCACCTCTCCGTCGGTCCCCAGGGACAGGCTCAGGTCCCTGCCGCCTCGGACATCCGCTTCTTCCACCGGGTACAGCCTCCCCAGCTTCTGGTGGCGGTCCAGGACCAGACTATATGCGTGTGGGTTGCACACTCGTATGGGAACACGTCCGTGGCGCACCGTGACGAGGGCACGGGCCACTCCCAAATCTTTTCCATCCGGCAAGGCTTCCATCAAGGCCTCGTAGTCCGCTCCATTTGGTCCTCTCCAAGCGCGGCCCCAGATCATCACTTCACTCTGCGCGGGGATTCGAATCTTCCGCCGGCCGACCGGCCACACATAACCGATGGACCCATCTTCGTTCGTCACTGCCTCCACCCTCCTACAGGTGGCGAATGCGTCCTTCCACAGCGTCCTTCCCTGCTGACATGGAAACACAGGCCTCCCAGGCCATTTAAAGAGGGCATGCCATACAGCGTTCACGACATTCATCCCAATAATCAGCGGTTGAGTACAATGTTCATCTTTCACGATTACAACTCCTCTCCCTGGGATCTTCATTCCCTCCAGCTCTAGGTCCAATATGGCATAGCCAGTGTACGGTAAGTCAAGACCATTAGCGGCGCGTAATTTAAAAACAAGGGGCCCATTTCCCAACGTTAGGTGTGAGAATTTTTCCTCAAATAAGCTTTGCTGCATTAATGTGACTTGTGACCCAGTATCCAGTAACCCCCTTAAGTGGACTCCTCCCATAGTGATCCCAATAGTCGGACAGTCCCCAATAAACACTTCATTAGCCCTTGATCTGGCGAGTGCGCGCTGCACCCCTGTCTCCCGGACCTCGGCGACAGGGCGTACTAGTTTAAATGATTGGGGTCAGATTTACAAAAGCGAGCAATGTGCCCAGACTGCCTACAGCTCCTACAGATCGGCCTACCTCCCTCATCCCACTCGTTGCGTTGGTACGGCTCCCGGCGTCGTTCAGATGGAGGCGAACCGCGAGGTCGTGTATCGGTGGTGTTGGGTCGAAGGAGCGGTCTGATCTCTTTCATGAGCTCCTGCGTAAACCCCTGCATTTGCGATTTGACGTCTTCCATAATCTCCTGTTTCAGTTTCTCTCTCCATTCAGATTCCTGTGAGGGTGTTGGGATAGAGACAGGTTTAACAGCATGGCACAAGATTTCAGCAGTCCCTTCTCTTCTATGTTCAGTGTCTAGTAGGAAGGCCTCATTTTTTAGGGCGGCGAAGTCTTCTGTGGGGTTTCGACGGGCATATATTCTTAAGGCTTGACCCAGAGGGCCTTCAGACAGTCCTACAAGTAACTGCTCTCGCAGAATGGCATCGGAGGGAGCGGTGTCTGGGTCGAGCCGCCGCAGCCCGCAGAACAACTCTCCAAGCCTCAAAATATAAGCCTGCACACTTTCGCCTGCGCGTTGCGCACAGCCATAGAACAAGGCACGAGCTTGGGAAGCAGAAACAGATGTTTTATACAACGTGTCTAAACATTTAAAGACTTTGGCCACTGTATTGCGATCTTCCTTGTCAATTACACTAATTTGTCGCTTAGCTTCCTCAGTAAGGGTCTGTACTACAAAAGCAACTTTTTTCTCCTCTGTTAAATCCTGAGTGCCCAATAATCCTTTAATCTGTTCTCTCCATTCCCTGTATTTCTCCTCACCTTCTATGCCCGAAAACTTAGGTAGCCACGGTGCCCCTGGATACACTGGCATCATCATCATTACTTTCTTGATTCAACCAAACAAAACAAAACAAAAAGCAGCAAAACAGCAAAATTTCAATACAGTTTCTCTTAGGGATTTTGTGTTGTTCTCTACCCAGTCCTGCCGCGCTACGCCAAATATGTGACGGTGGCCAGGTTGTCACATGTAACTTGCCACTTCTTTTTAGAATGCTGACACTCTTTACTTTGTCTCAATAATAAATAAATAACAATACACATTAAACTCACAACAATAAAATATCAGTTGCACGGTAAAGTGCGGGGTGCGTAATTACTGTGAGAATAATACTGTTTGTTAGGTACTGCAAGACTACGCCACCTTTTTATTTAAGAGGTAGGGTCCTCTGTAACACTCTTTCTTAGGCTATTCACAGGTTCGAGTTTACCCAGGTAAGTACAATACTTTTAAATGAGAACAACACTTCAACACATATCCCTTGGAGAAAGCTGGACGGAAACAGGTTTGTATAAAAAGGTAATCTATTTTATTAAGCTAATACAGTGGCGTCTATAAGCCATAAAATATTGAAAAGCATAAACAAAATATAACACTAATTCTAAAACCTCAACCTCCTAATGCGCCCACTAACTAACTAAAATACAGGAATACAGACAATCACCAAACACTAAAAACAGACAGGGCTTGTGCAAACTATAGCAAATAAATAATGAATTTAGCGTTAAAGTGCCAACTATTACTGAAGCAGTAAAGTGCCAAGTGCCAATTCAATTGCTATATGTCATATACTCATCACGGTTCAATGCAAAAGGTGGGAATGTCCTTATATGGGGTTTAACTGGAGCGGGGGTTTAGGCCAGGAATCACTGTCTCTTCTTGTCTTCGTGCGTATTGCCTGCAATCATAGAAACTAGAACCAGTTCATCTGTTCAGGTATATTTCACATATGAGGTTTAGGACCGTGGGTTTATAAAGGTAACGTTGCATAGAAGGACACTTACTCGCCCGCCAGACTGTACGTCTGGCTTTGAGGGTGTGAAGCGCGCAACGTTATCGCCACTGGACCTCTCCTCCGTTCCTTGGTTCGTCTGTCTATCCTCCCCGTCTCTGCTGCTACTGCGCCGTCTGCTCACCGTCCGCTGCTGGTGGCTTGGTACGTGCCGCGATCACTGTATTCCCCACCTCTGCTCCGTGGTATGTCTGCTCCTCCTGTGCACAACCGTCCCTTCTGGCTGTCACTTCCACACTGCCCTGTATGCCTGTCTCTCTGCTGTCCAAGTGGCTCGCGCTCACTTTTGAATAAGGTGGGCCACACCCTACTCCGCCCTCATTCGCTCTGCCACCAGCGTGACCTGGGGACATTGGCCGTCCGCTGTCACAAGGCCAATGTCACACAGCCTATAGGGGAGTCCAATGTCAAGTGGCTCGGGGACCGGGGGGAAATACATTGTCAACCATAAAACATGCAGTGCAGAAATATAGTTAAGAGAATGATGTTTTTAAGTGCGTAATACAGGTTTTTCATCATCAATAAAAAATGTTACAATTTGGTTTCACCCCCCTGCTTTGACCCTGTCACATTTGCCCTGCTTTTTTTGTACCTCTTGTTTTTAAACCCTGCACTTTGTGATTTTCTAAAATGTATTATTATTATTATGACTTACCGCACTTTATGTATTACCTCAGATACTTACCGCACCGGATAAATATCCGGTACTATGTGTAAATATGTAGATCATTTGTTTGTTTTTAATTTGTTTGATTTTTATTGATCTCTCTTACCCCTTATCCCCCCTTCTTCTTCTTCCCTTTCTCTTATGGAAATAACAAAAACGATGTAGAGCTTGCACAAAAACGAATTTCACCCACTGCTTTACACCTGTAAACCTGTGATGTGACAATAAAGTTGTCACAAAGTTGACAACATGTAGATTCTGATTCTACATTGGAGTCTCAGTCTTTTCTCACGCTGAAGCAGTTACATAATCGCCAACCTCTTCTCTCACTTTCACTTCTTTACAACCCTGACGTCACTGGACAGACAAATTTTTCACATGCGCAATAGCTCTTATAACACTCAAAATAATAGTTTTCAGAAAAGTGTCAAAAATATTGCAATAAACAATGCCTAATATTAGTAAACGAAATACCATCACAATATGCAAATGCTAATAATACTGCGTCCCCTCGGTTATAACGCAATTATAAACGAAAACTACAATAATTGTATAAATCAAATCGTTTTGGGTCAGTTTTGGCTTTTACACCATATAACAAACACATTGGCGCAGCGGCACAAATGTGCCAATCAGTTAAGCCGACGGGTCGCATTGGCCAACCAGGGAAGCCGGTGCCCACTTCATCCACAGACGAGCGGACAGACAGATATATTCGGGTTTATTTTCGGTTCTCAGAAACTCTGCTCTGTACACCCCCAGGTCATATGGGACACACATGCGAAGTTTTAGGCTATTCGGTCGGGCAGCGCCAGAGTTATGCCTGGGACAGACAGACAGACACATACAGGTTTTGTGAATTAATACTGTAGATAGATTGTTGTACTTGTTGTCAGGCAACGTATTGGGTACCGTAACCCGTTGTCAGAGTAGGCCTACCCACTGCCGTACCTACTACACCAGTGGCCCACTATACGATGGGCCACTATACAGGACCAGTGGCCCATCGGCCGGCCCTCCCTTAAGCCAATTTGAATATAGGATAAAGGGAATGAAGGCTTATCAAAACAGAGACAGTTGCTTGAATAGGCACTGAACCCTGAGCCACTGTCCAGTCACCAAGAACTGTCTGATTTTCATGAGCAGGATAAGGAAGTGTTTAGATAGACCAACAACATGAACTGAATGAATGATCGATCTTGTCATCAGTTTTAGTGGGTATTTAATCAAGTGTGACACTGACTGACAGAGCGCCAGCGACAGAAAGGCAGACACTATACAGAAATGATTAACTCAGAGATAGAGAACAGGAATCATAAACAACATTGATGATTAAAATACTGGCAAACATCTTTCATAAATCCTTGTACTCTGTGATGCCACTCTACAAAGTAATGAACGCAAATGGGACTGAATAATGTTGCCTCAAACTACTATGTCTTGTTTTTCACTTCAATTATTTATAGTTGACTGGGTCGATAATTGTCAACAGTTTTCCTTCTCCTCACTCATCTCAGAGCTTCCTTGGCCGCATTACAAAACTAGCTACGTGTGTGAGCAGAGGTCAGTTACTAAAAAGGGGGATTAGCCACTTTCAACCTGGCATCCCTATTTTGGGCACTGTCAATGTATAACAATGCCAAATGTTTCAAAAATAGCAGATCTACAAGCTCTCAACGCATCACATCGTGACATGCTGTGAGCTTGTAGATCAGCTATTTTCACCGTACAACTCTGTCCTACTACAAATGATACAATGTGGTAATTATAATTCATGCAGAGGACATAGTATTGTTATGTTATCGTACTCTGGTACTCTGTCTCCCTCTCTTCCTTTCTCTCCCTCCCACCAGGGGTGGGAGTTACAGGTACGCATGGGGAATTGGTAATTGCTAAATTGGGGAGAAAATAGAAGACATGTATCTGCAGAAGCATTCATCATTAATAACTATACTACTGGTTGTCAATTGAGTCATTCCACTTAACCACATGAATCCTAGAGTCCCTATTCTGGGGGCAACAATTACGCGAAATTAGCCAATCTACAAAGGGGGGGGGGGGGGGCGTGGGTAGTATAGAGCCCTTGGGGACTCCAGTCAATGATGTGTAGTGTAGTGGTTAAAATAAAGTGCATGTCCAAACTAAAATACATTTTCATTGTAATACAAATCAGCGAAAGCAAGCAGACCAAACTGCTTTGTCGGGTCACGGGGGACACAGCTATGTGTTGAAATCTCACATTGACTTTCAGATTACTCTCAAGTCCTTCTCAGAGTAATGGACTAGAGCAGGTTTGAACTCATCTCCTCCATGTGACACTGCTGCATAAGCCAACCGAGAGCTGGGTCTCAGTTACAGCTCTTCACAGGCCTGGAAGCTTATTGGCCTGGAAAATGGCTCTAACTGATGAATGGCAAAAGAACATGCAGTCTTAGACCCAACACACACACACACACACACACACACACACACACACACACACACACACACACACACACACACACACACACACACACACACACACACACACACACACACACACACACACACACACACACACACACACACACACACACACACACACAATGCTTGCACACAACATCATACCTCAGTGCAATGCACTGCAAGTGTCCCGCAGGAGGTTGAATTTTGCCCAGTACAAACCTGTGACCTAAAATGAGCTTGCCACACCTGCTCAAGCACTACTGTTTGGGCAATTTCCATTTTGGTGTAAGAAGCCCCATACGGACTCACTGCTTGGAGGGCTTTTAGATTCTTAGTCTTGTTCAGTTGAAAATCAGTTACTTTTGTGGAGCAATATTGTACAATGAAGCCTTTATTAGTCTGTGAAGGCATGGAGGTAGCAGGCATGTGGTTACTTAGCACAGAGCTGGCCCTGCAGGCTTGATGTTGGCTGCTGATAATGAGGCACGGTTGGAACTAATGGAGGCCAAGCCAATTTACTCTCACTCACTTGTCTGTTATAACTACGTCAACTGGATCGACATGAGCTCAGAGATGAGCTGCTGTGCATCAGCATCTAAAAAATTGAGATTGCTGAGTCTAGACAGGCACCCATGGGGAGAAAGAAATGCGTGGACAAAGACTCGACAAAAATAATAGATTGTAATATTGGCAATAAAAAAGTTTACCACTGATGTATTTGGGTGAAAAGTTTTGGAGGGAAGTCACAAGAATCCATTAACATCACTATGGGAAAGTCTGTATATTAACACTCTCATCGTCAAGTTTTACAAATTTATACAAGACACATTTATATAAACAAAGCAGAACAAACTTTCCAGTTTTAAAGTGGAAAAGTGCAGAGCTCCATGGCTTCTGGAGATTTGTCACTGCAACACGTCTTACCAGGGTAATTGCTGTTGTACTGCAAATGGATTGGTGTCCCCTGTGTGCTGCAGTTTATTGCCTTACAATTATGAGACTAATTACAAAGATGTATTACAACCCCCCACATGCACACACATGTGTGAAAACCACAATGTGTACACATTCACACCAATCAGACATTCCTCTTACTGTAGACTATGATTAAAACCTTGCTGTGCTCAGTGAATTAAGCAGGCAATAATGATCAGCCTCACTGAGTTAGAACAGGTACGTTCACTCTGAATTATTTGTAGAACGTAATTTCATGGTTTTGGTTTGAGAACAACAAAATCTCTGATTTCTTTTCAACAGAGAGCACAACAAAGTAGCAATTAGCCTGTATTCAAAATTCTAAACCTCACAATAAGTACCATTATGGGCTTTAAATAAAAGCTTTTTAAAAAGAACTCTTATGCACCCCCTTCACTCGCAATTAAAAAATAAACAAACACTTCTTTTGATATTTCTGAGTCCTGATTACCTAGCACAACGTTTAACAGCATCAATCAGGAAAGAAGTACAGTAGCTCAAAACAACTTCACCATACATCATACATACAGTCTTCTCTGACTCAGTGTTGGAGAAGTTACTTTCCAAATGTAGCCTAATATATTACACATTACTTATTATTACTTTCTTGCTTATTTGTTTTTTAAAGTTATTACAATATTGCTTTCTGTGCCAGGTAATAGATTGTTACTATTATTGTGTTACCTTTGTATTTATTTTCACAAAAACATTATAGAAAAAAACAAACAAAATTTCAATGTCATGATGACACACAAACAACCCAGAATCAGTGCCCTCTATCAAGTTATATATTGTGAAAAATCTAATGATCGTCTAAATAGCGAATGTCAGATAAACAACATTGTCGTTAGTGTGCATAAATGGTCAACGGACTACATTTATATAGCGCCGTTCTGCAAAGCGCATTACAATGTATTTCACTTTCACCCGACAGTGGAGGAAACAGGAAACTATCCAAGGCATCAACCTGCTCATCTGGACCAGTTAGGTGATCAGTGTCTTACTCAGCCAGGAGGGTCCAGAGATCGAACCAGTAACCTTCCGAGACGGCCGCTCTACAGTACTTCCTGAGCTACTGCCGCCCATGAATTAGTTCGAAGCATATAAAACTATAAATAACAGTTTCTGATAGTAGGCCTTAGTTACATAGTAACCATAATAATACATATATTAAAAAAACTATTTCCCAATTTTATTATCTTATTGTCATTACTATTACTTTGTTAGTAATAATATTACACAATGCACTGGGTAGCACGTAGGCACTCAATAGGGAGCAGATGTGTTGTAGCGAGCTCTGCGGTTTTTATCCTGACACCTGAATTACCTGAACCAATAAAGGTGTACAATATCTATCTAACTATTAATGTTTACAGTAAACATTAAACTGCTGTTCCAAAATTGTAATAGTTTAATAGAGAGAAACAAGGGTCCCCTGTAGACATTGCATACACACCCACCCACACACACATAAATACACACACTTCCATACACCCTTCCTCTGCATCCCAGGGGACTATGAAGGACAATGGTGGGATTATGTGTGCAAGGACTTCTCTGACTTCTCTGGCACAGTTTGATGCAAGACCGGATCATATATTTGTGGACACAGAGGTCTGGATTCTCCAAATTAACCACTTCAAAGGTAACTTGGACGTGAGCATCTAGGCTCACTGATAGGGCGGATCTGGGGTCCACGCTGTGGGGGTGAGGAAAAGTATTTCATGTAAAAGAGCTCATTCTATTTTCATTCCCAACATGAGAACAATTGAACTAAAAGGGTTGGCGTATTCCTCAGCTCCATAAATTTGAAATAGCTTTTTTTGATGAGGCACAATCATTTACATGTTTAAATAAATCCTTTCCACATTCACATTGGATTGACAGGAAAAAGACACAAAGAGCTCACTTCTGTACTTTGTCTAGCTTAGTAGAGATTTTCATCATCTCTAACACCTCAAAGGAATTGCAATTACTGTACTTCAGTTACTGTAGATAATACATTTTCCGAAGTAATACAAGCATACTCTAAAATGCATACAGAAAACTTGAACCATGAACAAGCTTTAAATTTTGATGTACCGCTTGGCAGAAATGGATATGCTCTTGATCACTATTCTAGAGTGAAACCCAGTGAAAAGTTGTTCCTATTTAATGATAAAGACCCCATCAGTATTACGCTCTATTGCTAAGTAAGGAGGGAGGGGAAGATGATAACTCCATGTCCCCAAACAACACATGGTCTTATCTGCTTCCTTTCCAGGATACCGTTTTCCTTGGAGGCAAACAATTATCATTGACTGTTTTCCTGGAGGGGGGGGGGGGGGGTCAATCTCACAGATTGTACTGATACTTTGTGAACTTTGAGTTCTAGTGTGGGGTCTACCAAAAATACATTGGCTGTCTAAGTTCATCTTTGGTGTACTGGAAGTAACCAGAACAAATATTATCTCAATGTCAACTTACTTGTGCAAAATGTACTCTGGTTATTTGGACTATAGGGGAGCCTTGCCACTCTGGTGGCATCGTGTTCATCCAGATGAAACGGAGACATTTCCTCTCTGTAAAACAGCACAC